>NC_051158.1:65468138-65768138 GCF_013339745.2 Dermacentor silvarum | reverse complement strand
GGGTATCTCTTGCCTTTGCTGTGGAATTATACGTCCACCTCTGTGACTTCGCGTATTCGTCTTCCCAGTTGTGACATAGAAGTTCGTGCCAAGCCAGCCAGTGAAGGTGCCGTCATCGCGAGTGTGGCCCGCCTGTGCTACTGACGTTGTTTGCAGTAATTAGCGTTGAAGGGCGACTGTCTACCTCCGCATTTAAATGTGGACCACTGTCTAAATCCTATGCGACCTTTCGTACCAAAGCCACTACAGTGTCACGATTGCATGAAGTTGGGTCACGTGAGAAGCGTATGCGAAAATACAGCAATGTGTTCTCGCTGCCCAGAAACACACTCGGCGTGCGGTTGAAGGGGGACTGTTCATAAGTGTTCCAATTGTCATGGATTCCATGATGTTTTGTCAAAGAACGGCGCAAACACTAAATAACGCTTGTCGTCTAATAAACGCTTGTCGTCTTGAAACAAATAGTGAGAGACTATTCATCTCATCGGGAGGCTGCCAATACCGTCAGGAAGTGGTTATATCGTCGCCGACGTTTATTAAAGAAAGTCAATGCCTCTATAGCGACCACACCAGCCCCTGATTTTCCGCCGCCCTTGCCGCCCAGACCAGTCGTGGCTGGTAGGAACTCGAAAACCGGAAGAAAGCAAGGCTGTGGAACCTCCCGCCCCCCCCCCCCCCCTTCCATAAACTGCCTGATGCGGACAGACAAGTGATCGTAATACTGGATCGCAAATCAACGTCATTCGCGTGCTCCTCGACTAGCTAAAAATGCCGTCAGCACAGAGTGCACGAAAGGTACTGGATGCTCCAGTACTTGCAAGCCTTGAGTAGACACCATAGCTCGTCCAATACTGTCATTTCGGACTGAGGTCAGACATGCTGCGCTTTTACAGCGGAACGCCAGAGGCTTGAGCTCCCGCATCTCATCCTTCCGTCAATATATTTTCACAAATCAGATTCCCATAATCGTTATTTGCGAACCCAACGTACTACTTCCAGCCAGACTGTCAGGTTATTCATTATTCAACAAGCGAAAAGAGGAGCAAAGTTGTCGCTTACGTTGCACTGACTTTCTGTATGCCGACCAAGCAGTACAATCACTTGACAGTACAATCATATGTCTGCTCCTACTTGTAAGAAAGAAGCAAGTGTCATTGACACTCATGGTGTCTACATATCCAGTGTCAGGATGAATTTCAACGTGATAGACAGAGAGACATACTGTTACAGACCAGTGATGCTTGGATTATAACGGGCTGAGTTCAACTGCACATCACTTACTCTCGAGTAGCTCGAGAGTCAATTACAGAGGCAGGAATCTGGTATCATTCGGCTCTCATCACAAGCTTTGCGTCATATATAGTGACAGTCCTACGTACTTGCGAGGACCTTAAATACAGCAGCTACCTGGATTTGACTCCGTTATCACGATGGTTTCGGTTCGCAAGTTGAGTAGTTTTCAGATGTAGAAGCGCATGGAAGTGACCACATTTCCCAACCGATCCAAGCCTACCATTCCTGGCATCAAAAACAAAACCGAGTTGTCATCTCTTAGCCCTTCAACATTGTCGCATGAGAAACACGGTGGAAACCTTCAGGTCTACATGCATGGTTCAGTTTCCTCTGCAAGCTCAGCAGGTGCAGAGCTTATTCCCGCGAAATTCGTCACCATCAAAGTCAAGACATATCTTTTGACGTCAACGAAAGCCGCGCTCCATGGAGTTCTGGAGTGCGTAATTAAAGAATCGTGAAAAGCATGGTCCATCTTCTCTCAATATAAGGCAGCTCTCCAGCGCCTTATGTCGTCATTTCATCCCGGACCTATGAACAATTTGTCCCTGACAGAAGTTTACTCCGTCAACATACAATCGACAAAGTACGCAACATAGCACATCAATGGATACCGGGACATTGCGGCATCTATGGAAACGACCATGCGGATGAGGCCGCACAATGTGGCCATGGTTGTATCCATAATATGTCAATACCACTGTCGAGAACCGATGCAGCTATAAGGCTTCGCTCGCTAGCATGTGAATTTAATCTGACAAAGTGGAATTCCATGGAGTTTAGAAATAATCGTCTCCATAGTTAGGATTCGCATCTATAGCTTCGTCTTCCGCCGATCATATCGCGAGCTTAAGAAACACTTCTACACTGTCTATGGCTTGGCGTGACATTAACAAACGCTTATTCATTTCGCAAAGGAACGGCCGACAATCCTACATGCGACAAATGTGGCTGCCAGGACACGACTGCGCATCTCTCTTGTGAAGGTCGTCGCTACAGTGAGCCTAGAAAAGGCGCACTCTCAAACGCATTGTGCAAAGTGGATAACCGGCCTTCGTCGGAAACGAGAATCCTCGGATGCTGGTCGAAGCCGTGCTAAGCACAGGACACGTTGAACGTGCTGCTGCGTTTCAGCAGGGTCAGTTGGCTAATTGACGGTGAGGAAATGTCGTGCGCTATACTTAGCGAGTCATTTACAGTGTTTTTCGTGCTGCTTTTCTTATTTTTTTGCTCGAAAATATTTCCAATATATTTACCTTCATTTACGGCTTTTCCCCAGCACAGGGTAGCCAGCCTTTGCACGAACTGGCTAACTTCCCTGTCTTTCCTCCCTGCCACTCCTAGAGATGTCAGCCTTTCTGATAACCTGGCATGCTATTTCTGGTGTAATGTGGAAATTTTTAAAATTTTTGCACAGTTAACACAACCGCATCAAGCCAACTGACAACCCACACAAGAAAAGTATAGGAGGAGTATACCGGTACTTTCAATTGAACTGCAGAAGTGATAGGCTACAAGGAAGTGAAATTTGACAAAAAAAGAAAGAGACAAGTTGCCACCCGTACAGCCGAAACAACCTGTATCCATCCACCGCCGAGGCAATGAGTGGTGCAGGCTAACACTCCCAGGGTCAAATCTTGTAAATTTATTCAAATACCCAAGCAAGTGCACGTAGGACCATCGTCGCCATAGCTCCATTCGTAGAGCATTTGAAACGCGCAATTTAGAATATGCGTGATCTAAACCCAGATGCTTGCATTATCGCCAAATTTTATTCGCATTTTATTTTATCAGTTCTACACTTCAATTCAAACCTTACGTAGTTTTCCCTACGCTACAGTGGCCATTCTAGCCACTGTATCTATCCTTTACTTGACTTCATAGACTGTTGGCTTGATGTGTTTGCGCCTACCAAAAATTGAGATCCTCGGTTTCACTACTTCTCGTTCGTTGAAATGCAAAGTCGTGACGCACAAACTGCCCACACAGGGTCGCACTTCTTTTTGCAAGTATTTGTATATGTACGCGCAATTACCATTTGTCTCTTCATTAGGCCGTTTGTCAGTTGCTATTAGCTGCTAACGCTTTTGTTGAATCTTCTTAATAAAACGACAGTTTCTTTGTTTTAATTACCTGTGCTGTTGACGCTGTTGAATCTGGCAGAGAAATCCGAGGTTTGTTGAATTTTCAGGATTACTTCAGGAAAAATATTTTTGATTCCTGAAGTATACTCTCTATTAGTTATGGTGTAAATAATTATCCAATTACTATTAGGCCTTGTAAACAGGAACTTCACTTGATGATAGTAAAACTATCCCATATTTTGGTCATACTAGCAGGAGTAATCACGAGTTCTGACCGGCTTCGTAGCAGTGAAAAAAAATTAGGATCCCGATTGTCTTTTTAGTATGGGGTATTTCTCTAAAAATGAATCCTGCATCCGGAATAGTGAGATGAATTTGTGAAAATAATACCGACCGCCCTACTGACCTTCAGCACCATGTGGTGGTCGCGAACAAGTGTAAACATTCGAGTGCTTGTCCCTATGTGTACTGAAATAACAGTTCAGACCAAGGTGTACCAAAACCCTTCGCAAACAGATTTGTTTAGATGGAAGTTACGGTATTTGGCGTATATAAAATACTCTTTTTGACTTTGTAAAAAAATTCGAAAGCATTATAGCACTCTTTGGGAAACCTTTAGTCAGCCATATGGCTAAGACGGGAGCTGTGCAACCACGGTCGCACTAGGCACACATTTAGTAAGGCAGAACAATGGAGCAACCGTGGTATCAGGAAAGTGTGTTCGTCTCGCAAACCGAAGGCCCGGGTTCGATTCCCACCAAGACCGAAATGCACCGAGTTTTGTTTTCAAGGCCATTAATTTCCTTTGTTTGCAGGAACCTTCCCGTGAAATGTGACGTCAATCTGAGCATTTTAACGTGGTTCTACTCTTAGCGACATCACCCATTTTTGGTACCATCGCTCGGTCACACCGCCGACGACGCCGAATTTTCGCCTAATGGTATACATATAATGCTTTTATATATATAATGCTTATGTATAATGCTAATGCTTATATATATATATATATCTATCTATCTATATATATATATATATATATATATATATATATATATATATATATAAGCATTAGCATTATACATAAGCATAAGCGTTCCAGTTAGGTTCCTAACAAAACGTCGCTTTATACACTGAATCACAAAATTAACTGGAACGCCAATGCATTTCTCCGCACAGTTTGGGAATTAATATCTCGAAACTGGTGTCATCCCGAGAATTCGTTCCAAGTGGATCCGCCTTGCAAACTCCACGGCTACAATTTGTAAATCGCAATATGGGCCATCAGGTAATTAGTTAAAAACTTAATGAGTGAATTTCTGTTAATTATTCGATTATGCATATCAATTTTTTGTGCAAGTAATGTCCGCCTCTTCGAGTAGACCACCTCATTAACTAGAATTGGGCTATCTGCCACAGGCAACCTTAAATAAATTTGATAGTGTTCGCTGAAACACCCTGTATATATATATATATATATATATATATATATATATATATATATATATATATATGTGTAGTGTGTGTGTGTGTGTGTGTGTGTGTGTGTGTGTGTGTGTGTGTGTGTGTGTGTAGCGATGTAGCGGTGAATGTGATATCGAAGATGGTAGCAACAAAATAGGAGCACACCTTTCTAAATGCTTGAATGTGCTAAATTTTCTGTGGAACAGATTCCTTTGCAAGTTACTTGCATACAAATTTCTTACGGGACCCAAAGAAAGCTCGGGGTGTCTTTTGCTGCCACAAGTGCTTGAGGTAGTTCTCGCGTGCTTGCATAATAATGCAACCATCAGTGCTGTGGAATGTCATTTAGCAAGTCACGTAACTCTCGCTGTGCCTCCGCCAACATAACGAAAGTAAATGCTATGGCTGGACTCTTTGTGCCTTCCCGCTGATGAACTCGTCTCTCGACGCCGAGACTGCATCGTAATAAGCAACTCACTTATCGCCTCCGCTGCGCTCACAGCGCTACCTCGCTTGTCTTTCACTCTCCCCGTAGGAAGCGCCAAGAGATAGGATCAAGGGCGCATAATACGCTAACCTTGACTACGCTAGCGAACCGGCGCGTCACGGGAGGCTTCCCCGCAGCACAGCGGGCATCGCTCCCCGCGCACCGCTCAGCGATGGAGCGGCAGCAGCCGCAGCCGCGTCCAAAGCCAATCCCCTCGGCCACAGCCGAGGCAAACGGCATCCCTGCCATAATGACCCAGGGACGAGCCGAGCAGACGAAACTTGCAGAAGCCGCCAACGGGAGCAGACGACGCTCATCTACAATGAGGAGAAAAAGAAAAGCGAACACAGGAAAACACAACGATCAATACAGGCACCAAATGAAACGGCGTGCAAGCACCTCTGGATGGATGAGAGAAGCACGGAGCGGGAGTAAGAGGGAAGAGGGAAGGAGTGAACCAAGGAGAGAGAGAAGAGAGGGAAATGATGGTGATGAATGGGCGCCGTGTGTTGCGTCCCCGTCGTCCGTGTAGTTCGCGCCTAGTGTTCGGCTTTTTCGCCAGGCTTCGCCGCCTCGGGCAAAGCCTAACTCAGTGACGGTGTTCTACGTTGCGGTGAAGACGTTTCTCGTTGGCGATGCCGGTCACGTTTGAGCGTCGCCTTTTTATCTGCGTCGTTTATTGACCCTTGCCTGTAGTTACGTTCTCTGCGTTGGGCCTCCTTTCTACCGCTGCTCGTGTTTCTCTTTCCCGTTCCCAACGCTGGGCGCTAACTGAAGTCGGCGCACCAATGTGTTGCATTAATAGCTCTCTCGTCTCTTTCCGGCAGTTTGTTTTGCGCTGGCGTTTGCAAGCCCCTTTGATTTACTCGCTTAGACGGGCCCTTCGTTCTGTCAGGGCTTGTCGGTATTCTTTGTTCGAGGCACAGCGTGTTAAATGGAGCTGCCCTCGGGATTGTGTTCTCCCTGTGGGATTTCTTCGTGGCTTCGTAGACTTTCATTAGGACACGGCGTCGCATTTCGAGAAGAGAAACTTTATCGATCCTTCCTCCGACTCACTCTAGATGGGCAACGTGTCCGATGTCTTGTCTGTGGAGAGTGAACAAAGTTTCGTTTTCGTTGTATCGAGGCTTGTGTCGGGGCCGTGAACAGGCGCATTCAAGATTAACTGGACACCATTCCCTTATAGGAAACCGCCATTGCTTCCTCGATGGCATTACTTGCCTTTTCGCGAGAGACACGGATCACAAACCTTTTTATTCAGATAAAGTAATGAAGGCATTTATCTCTAGCCTTTTCTGAAAGCGCGAGAGGTAATCAGTAACAACAATGAGGAGCGCTTCGTCACTGTCGCCATTCTGGCGCGCAAAGATAGGGACTTAATAGAGCCAGTTCGTGATAACATGGCTGAAACTGCAGCGCGAGATGCAAGGAAGATTTCGCCCTTACAGTGTAACTCTACTAATTACGAGATTTTATAGGGAGACATCTCTGTATAATGTTTCCGCCCGTCTGAAAAGTTGAGCATGACTGACTGTGTAGTTCTGACGCGAGTGGTGATGGCGCGATCGGTGGTGACGATTGCTCACGCTCGTGACGTGTGAGTGCGGTCACCACCCTTATCACGATCACGATCATACACCGAGTGCAACCGTAAGACAACTTCACCTCGCAGAGATTCGCCCTGTGTTGCATCAAACAAACTTATGCTGCGGATGTATTGTTTCTTATTTGACCACTGTATGCAATACAGTGGTCAAATACGCGATGCTCGACTTTGTTTATATCCCTTAGAAACACGCGTATCAAATCTTGTAGGCCAGCTTAAACTTCGGGAGCTACTGGTCACTCTCCAAAGCAGTGCTCACAAGCGTTTTAATTCTCGTCATGCAAACCGCTATGAAATTGTGATTAAAAAAAGCAATTGCAAAAACGTGCAGGATGCGAAGAAATGCGCAATGCATTTTTTATGTTTCACAGTAATATTTTTGCATTGATTTGTTTTTGTTTTACTTCGAAGGCACTATACAGCACTAGTTTCAAGACGATTGCCCACGTTGCCTTTCGAGCATTCACAAAATATTTACTGTTGCTAGACAAGGTTCTCAGCGACAAAATATGGTAGAAGAACGAGAAACAACAAATGATCCATGTAGAAAGGGCAATGAGATGGCAGGCAGACTCGACAACAGTGAGCTGTTGAGGGAGTAGTGACACAAAAGTTTTGTACGCCGCTTTTTCTAAATTTGCATTCTTACCTAGCCTGTCGCTTCCATAGTGACGGTAGGAAGCCTCAATTCACCTAGTATGCCGTAAATAACTAATTAAAGCATCTTTTATACGACCCGTCCAAAAAGCTCGTCAAGGGCATGCAGCACGGTTTCGTACGTGCAAAACGATTCTCATAACTTCACTGAAAGCTGAGGGGGACTGAAATTCGGTTGATAATCATTTTGATCATAAATGTCCTTTAGGTGCATAATCATCTGTGTCAAATGTATTTTGATTAAGATATTATTGCTGCATTTCGTTCTTGCGTACCAGTTTTCTTTTTTTGCAAGCTGTGCAGTTCTATGATAACAACATGTCGATTGGTACGTTATCGCACGGTGTAGAAAAGCATCTGATACTGTGAGAATTTACCTCACACTCTTTCTGCAGACATCTACGGGCAGCTTAACAGAATAAAATACATCTTTACAGTTAATAAAGCAGTCTTCAATAGTTTCAGACGTGTCACAAAAGATGACGGTCTACAGATGACACGATAATGTCCTTTTATCCGAAGCAGCGTTCTAACTGGCAATGTTTCAGTGTGTAATTTGGTGGCACAGGAAATTGTTTTCACCTCCGCTGTACCGGTCAGTATACATCGCACTACAAGGACATGTCGTTTCTGCAAGAGTTCGTAAGATGTAAGTTTCCCATTCCCTTCAGCCGCGCCACCGACGCTACAACAGTGCAGTATATCGCGCCCGCAGAGTGCGACCGCACCAAAGGCCGCTATGATTATCTGACGCCAGCTCGACTTCTACATCTGTATACTGGACACAGCGGGCGCCGGCGCCTCTTTCGTGTTTTGGCACCTCGGCTTCCCACTTGTGGAAGCCTTCCTGATTCAGGCTTTCTAATCCTACATAAAATGTCAACTGCTGCACGCGTCTGCATCGTCTTTATTATATTGATTGATTTATTGATTTGAAACGATAGCCTGGGCCTAAATTTTGGTTATGGGATCAGCTGAAGGGATGGATGTCTGCCTTTTCTTATAGCGCTCGGATTTTCCTCATGTTTACTGGGTGGTCTGGTTTGTTTCAAGAATAGACTGAGGCCTATTCTGTCACGCACCATGGTTCCTCCACGTAAAGTGCGCACAGTTGCTCAAGAATGAGGCAAAAACTTACTCTCGCTACTGACGCCAGGGGGCATCAGACTTGACAAAATGCAGTGCAGAGCCGCTGGTTTTTGTTACAAATTCATTCAATACTAAATGGCGCTTTGTGCAGCGTCCGCAGCAAACGAGATATTTAAGTGAAATGAAAAGACGACCCAACTATTCTTGAGAACGACGTTAAAAATAATGTCTCGTAGATTACGCACAGTCCTGCCAGAGTCTACATACGATACTTTCTATTAGAAAGATTTTAACTGCGCTATGAACAGGGACAAAGGAGGACGAAAAAGACAACACGTCCTCCTTTGTCCCTGTTCATAGCGCAGTTAAAATCTTTCTAATATGAACTTAAACCAACTAGCCCAACTTGGTGCACCGATACTTTCTATGCTGTACGGAACAAAAATATCTACAAATCTGAGTCAATTTATTTATTATTTATTTGACTTTTGAAATACTGCAGGCCTTGCGGAGGACCAAGCTCGAGGGGTAAGGTACATGCAAAGTAAAATATTGAATGCTAGAAAAATTAAGAAAAACTGACGTATAGTACAAAATGCAAAAATTATTTGGAGAGACATATAAAAATAGAATGCAGCCTTTACAATCAACACACAAAATATTTGAATAAACACAGCATCAGATGAGCGAAATTAGAAAACGTTATAATGCTATTGTAGGGAGCTCATAAGTCACAATAAATTATAACGAAAGTATAGCAGAGAATATACGCAATTCAGAAGAAAAAGTTAACTGTTTCTGCTGGAAACAGCGTGGAGGATAGGTCAAGAATGAGTAGACACCCAGCGACACACACAGAATGGCCCAATAATTGGGTAGCCCAAAAATAAAGCCTTTCAGAAAGCCTGAACCAATGAAACGGTGACAAGCCATCAGTCCACCGATCTACAATGAAAGTTTCAATGAAAGCTTCCACCCGGCGATCTCACATCTCATTTACCCAGACATGTGCAAGACAGATAAATGCAAAAACTGTGGTTCTAGATCCAATCTGGAACATATGCTATAGGATTGTCGAGGCATAACAAACAATGATGGGGATGCAGCCTCTCGCGATCGCCTCCGCGTGCGCTGGGAAACTGTGTTGCTCAGCTCTGCCCTTAACGATCAACTTTGGGCTGTCCAGCGGGCCGAGGAAGCCGCCAGGGCTCAAGAGCTCCTGGCCGTCACCTAGGCGGGACCATTTGCCCGTCCCACAAACGCAGGGCCTTTAAATAAAGTTATTTGACTGACTGACTGAAAGCTTCCACAAACGACTCAGGCATATTTTTTTTTTCTGGCACGTAGATAGCTCGCGCCCATTTATGAATGTTCACTTCAACTAACGCATCACATAACAGTGCAATGCATACTGCATCTCAAATTTCACCTGCCATCGCGTCACTGCTGCGTATAACTGGCGAAACGGCAAATGTTCTGTTGAGGTGTTCGCATTCTTATAGAACTTCATGCACTCTACGGGGTCCGTCTATCTATCTATCTATCTATCTATCTATCTATCTATCTATCTATCTATCTATCTATCTATCTATCTATCTATCTATCTATCTATCTATCTATCTATCTATCTATCTCATCATCATCATCACCAGCCTTTATTTAGGTCCACTGCAGGACGAAGGCCTCTCCCTGCGATGTACAAGTACCCATGTCTTGCGCCAGCTGGTTCCAACTTGTGCCTGCAAATCTCCTAACTTCATCACCACGCCTACTTTTCTGCCGTCCTCGACTGCGCTTCTCTTGGCACGCATTCAGTAACTCGAATGGTCCACCGGTTATCTACCCTATGCATTACATGACCTGCCAAGCTCCATTTTTTTTCTCTTAATGTCAATTAGAATATCGCCTGTCCCCGTTTGCTCTCCGACTCACAACACTCCTTTCCTGTCTCTTAACCATAGGCATCACATTTTTCGTTCCTTTGCTCCAACCCAATTTTATTCTTCTGTAAACTTCTTTCTCATAATCAGGGTCCCCTGTGAGTAATTGATCTAGATAAAAGTACTCCTTTACCGACCCTAGAGACTCGCAATCCTGAATTCTTGTTGTTGTTGTTGTTGTTGTTGCCTCAAAACATGTTCCCTTGCCAGGCTATTGAACATCATCTTTGTCTTCTGCATATTAATCTTCAACCCCATGTACTCTTGCACTTTCTCAGTTAAGGTCATCAATCATTTGTTGTAATTCGTCCCCATTGTTGCTTTGTATTTGTTTGCTCCAGCGTAATAAACGCACCCTGAACTTGCTGCCGTGAAGTAGGAGAGACACAGTACGATTTGGGGTCCGATACGGCGTTCGGGAGGCCCGATTGTGTCGGACGCCGAATCGTACCGTGTGTCTCCTACTTTTATTGCGACAGCAATCATATGGACACTCCTGGTGGATTATTGCCGTCGGCGCCGACGATCGCGACTGTATCTCCCGCGTTCCAGGAAGGTAAGCGGGGAGGAAACGAGCCGCATTTCATCGCGCGCATGGCACCGGTGGGAGGGGAGGCGTATTTCTTCACGCGGCCACACATTGCGCGGCCGCGCGCGCCCTATCATCATAGCGATCTGCGTCGGGGGCCGAGTCATCGTTAGTGTTGGCTGAGTCTAAGTTCGACGGCGGCTTATACCTTTGTGCGTGCACCGTTATCACTGCTCAGTTTGCGTTGAAGCGATACACGGCACGAAGGTCACTTCGCTCACTGTTGCCGCCGCGCTTCCTCACACCAGCGTTTCGGCAGTAAGTGTCCACAGTCATCGAGTGTGATTGGTTCATGCTTGCCTGTGCACGTTGACTCCATGCTGGTTAAATCACTTTCGAAGTTTATATGCACGATAAAACTACTATCCTTACTTCGTATAGCGGTCTACGCATTTGCTATCGCAATCGATGGTACGCCTTTCGGGCGAAACTGAGACTTTTTTAGAGGTGGCCGCGGAAAAAAAAATTGCTCAAAATATTACCCCGCATAATAAACGCACCACCCAACTTTGCGCATATTTTGCAGCTTGCGGGAAAAAAAGGGCGTTCATTATGCGAGTAAATACGGTATAGATATATATGCATGTTGTGGGAACGCTGACGTGAATAGTGACATAAGAGCCAACTGTGCACGAAGAAGATGACGGACGCGCGAGCAGTGGTGCGAGGAACGCGCGAGATGCGGCTGGGCGCCCTTGGGCGCGGCCGGCCGGGACTGCATGGAGCTGTGGCCGAGGACCGCGGGACCAAGGCATTTCCCACTCTCTCTCTCTCTCTCTCTCTCTCTCTATATATATATATATATATATATATATATGGTGTGTGTGTGTGTGTGTGTGTGTGTGTGTGTGTGTGTGTGTGTGTGTGTGTGTGTGTGTGTGTGTGTGTGTGTGTGTGTGTGTGTGTGTAACCGTTTTACCGCCTACCTTTGTCACCGGGTAGTGCATGGACAAATGGTTAGCGCATCGGGCAGTTGTGCTGATGTAATAGTGTCCGAAACTAACCATCGGATCAACTTGGGCCGCTGAGTATGTGCCAATGTGTACATACGTGCAGCTCTTCAAACGAACCTCTTTCACGCTGACGCCGACATGGATAACTGTAGACACGGTACTGGGTAGGTACCGCTGCTCGAAGAATCTCTTTGACGCCGACTTGGAGTACAGGGTACACGCCACACGGTCTGCGTTAGTCTCCAATGAGCCTCTTTCATGCCAACTTGGGTCACTGGGGATGTGCCAGTAGGTGTGAGCCGCTCTTCAATGAACGTCGTTGATGCCAACTTGGCTAACGAGGTTACCAGCCACCGGGGATGTGCTGCTCTACAATGACGCGTGAGATGCCCTCAATTTCTCCGACGTTGAGCGAAATAGAACCAACGTCACAACGGTTCCTCGAGGACAGCAACGCGACGTTTTAACAGGCTGCTGCGCAAATGCACTCTCTGTGTGCCGCATTTTAATGAACGTGTTTCACACCGGCGCTTTAGTAAGCGGCGCCATGAGTTCACAATGTCCCGCTCTTCAATGAACATCTCGCCAACTTGGGTCAATGAGGACCTGCCAGTGAGTGTGCGGCAAGCGAGGGAACAATTCTCAGCGCTCACAGACACCGGCACGCCACGTTTCCTGTCTCGAAGGCCAATAGGGATGGTCGATTAATTATTTTATTCGATTAACGATTAATCGTTCATCGTTTTAGCCTTTAATCGATTAATCGCTTTCGATGCAGGGTTTTTCATCGATTAATCGAATAATCGAAATTTTTGCCGGGCACTTTCAGGCAGGCTGAAACGCAGTTATCTACTTTTGTAGGACCCTATTTCAATATTTGAGAGGTGGAACCAAGTTTGAAACACAAGTGTATAAACGTTTGATAAAGGTAATGTTTACCTTGTTAAAGACTAACTATAGTTTGCACTAGTGGCTTTTAAGAAGATAAACAAGCTTGATATGTTATAAAATGGAACTTAGTCCAGAATGACTATACCACTCGCCCTATACCACTCCGTGACCTATACCACTCGGCCCTATACCACTCCGTGAAGATGGTTAACCAGCGAAGCTGAAACGTGCGGCCCCGGTATTTATCACTGGGTTAATCCATAGGGTATTTTAAAGTATTTCTCAATTATGAGGTTACACGCATGTTCGGCTGCGACGGAGAGAACGTCACTGGCGGTATGCCCGCAGTTCGCCGTTGTCGCTTGCGTTCGATGTCTCGAGTTTGCTCGGCGTCGTGGTTGTCAGCATTCGCCCGCCACTGCCGCTTGCGATTCTTCGAAATCGTATTGCTTCAAAAATTAAATGGATCATACCCCCTTAAGCAATGGCTCATAGCGCCGTAAACGCCGCCTCCCCATTACGACAACAGAAGGGAATTGAAATTCTGCGCTGGAATGATTAGCGGCTACGCAGCCACCTATGGAAGCAGACGACGACGACGAACGCGGGAGCAGTGGCACGAGTGCATGCCGAGCACGAGCACGAGGGCAACCCGAGGGGTGCCAACGAGCCAGCTGCGGAAGAAGACGACGATGCTCGAGCGAATGCTGATGATTATAGTTTTGTGTAGACAGGCGACTTCGCCTAGCCATATACGATTTCGCCTATAATAGTGTGGCGGCCTGACGCTCGCACAGCAGCAGCCAGACACCCTCTCCCATTTTTGACTCGGTAAAAAAAAAATCTTATCGCGTTGTGTGCGGGAAAGGGAAGTGGTGCGAGGGTGCGCAACCGAGCCGTAGACGCTGTACGATTAGGAAATAAAAGTTAGTCGTTGCTTGTTCTTCAGGGACGCACTACTCGCTTCTGTCTGCTGATTTCCGGCCACGCTCCCGTCCCACACAACATTGGTGACCCGGGCGAGCAGCTAAGGGCTATGGACACACCTCAAGGCACTGAAATTTCTACACTCTCCGGCGTCGACGTCAAACTGCCTCCGTTTTGGATTGCGGATCCTGCATTGTGGTTCATTCAGGTAGTATCACAATTCGCTGCACGGCGCATCACAGCAGGTTCCACGAAATACCATTATGTAGTGAGCAGTCTGCCCCCATCAACCGCTAGCGAAGTTCGAGACCTCTTGCTTTCTCCACCAGCAGACAACGTTTACGGGGCGTTGAAGGCAACACTCATTCGCAGGATCACGCCCTCCGAAAGCCAACGGCTACAACAGCTTCTTCATGAAGCCAACCTCGGCGACAGAGCGCCAAGCCAGCGGCTGCGTCGCATGCAGCAATTATTGGGCAGCAAAGTGGACGGTCTTGACAGCCTGCTGCTCCGAGAAATATTTCTACAGAAAATTCCCCCGAACGTCAGAATGGTCATGACTGCCTCAAATGAGAACGATCTATCCAAACTGGCCGAGTTAGCCGACAAGCTCATGGCGGTAGCTCCCATATCTGTCGCGGCCGTCACAAGCGAACCGTCTCCTCCACATGAACAGCTTCAAGAGATGAAGAACGAAATATCGCGTCTCATGGATTCCGTGGCCGCCCTCCATACCGCGTCACGGTCAACCAGTCGGGGTGCTCCGCAATCGCCTACGAAACGCCATAAACTATGTTGGTACCATCCCAAGCTCGGCAATGCGGCACGCAAATGCGTGCCACCCTGCGAGCTCTCAGTAAACACCCCGGGCAGGCGCTGAGGGCGACCAGCGCTTCTGCCATGCAAGTACGTCGCTCATCAGTATTTTTCCTAACCGACCACAACAGCGGCTTCCGCTTCCTCGTCGACACAGGCGCAAAAGTGAGCGTACTCCCACATCGCCCGCGGACCGCAAGCGCCCGAACACATCGCCTCTGCAAGCAGGCAACAACACGGCCATCGCCACGTACGGAAACCGCTCCCTAACCATCAGTCTGGGCCTGCAGAGAACGCTGCGATGGATCTTTATTCTAGCCGACGTGAAATTCGCCATCCTCGGGGCGGATTTTCTGCGCAACTTTGGACTGTTAGTCGACGTGCGTAACCGGAGGCTACAGATACCTGTGTCACCGGAAGACGTCCCCAAGACTGCTATCACTACACCCTTTGGTCTATTCGAATTTCTGCGCATGCCATTCGCAATGCGGGTCAAACGTTCCAAAGGTTTATCGATGGTGTTCTACGGGGCCTCAATTTTTGTCACGCCTACCTGGATGACTTGCTTATCGCGAGCACCACCCCAGAAGAACATGAAGCGCACCTGCGGATTGTTTTTCGGCGCCTATCTGAGCACGGCATTATCGTCAACGCGGCCAAAAGCTAACTCGGCGTGCCTGAGTTATCATTTCTGGGCCACATCATTTCGAGCTCGGGAGTACGGCCACACCCATCTAAAGTGCAGGCCATACAAGATTTTCCACTGCCGACAACGAAGCGCAAACTACGTGAATTTCTCGCATTGCTAAACTTCTACCGCCGCTTTGTGCCCAAATGCGCACATATCATACAACCACTTCACGGACTGCTGAAGGCAACGCAAGGATCTTCGAATGACCTGCCTTGGTGCGAAGAAGCGAAAAGGGCTTTCAACCAAAGCAAGCAGGCCTTGGAAAATGCGGCTCTCCTGGCATACCCGCAGCCAGGAATTCCCCAGTGTTTAATGGTCGATGCCTCAGACATAGCCATCGGTGCCCGTGTTGCAACAGCTGAGCGACGGCACATGGCACCCAGCTGCATTCTTCTCGAGGAAGCTGACGCCCACTGAGCGCCGCTACAGCACCTTCGGGCGCGAACTGCTAGCCGTCTACTCAAGTATACGCAACTTCCGGCATTTCTTGGAAGGCGTGGAGTTCTTCATTTTAACCGACCATAAACCGCTGACCTATGCTCTCCGCTCTATGCGTTCGGACGGTGGCACGCACACGGCCCGTGAACTTCGGCAACTGGCATACATCTCCGAGTTCACGACAGACATCCGCCACGTAAAAGGGAGCGACAACGTCGTTGCCGACGCCCTGTCGCGGAGCGCTATAAACTTCGTCAACGATCCAGAAGGAGTTAACTTCGACGCGCTGGCGGCAGCCCAAAGAGAAGACCGAAGAGCTAAAAAGCCTCCTAACAACAAAAACGGCCCTCAAACTACAGTGGATGCAGATTCCGGGATCAGGCGACCAGATTTGCTGTGACACCTCCACGGGCAACCCACGCCCCTTCGTGCCTGCCAATCTACGTCGCCGCATTTTTCTTTCTGTTCACAAGCTATCGCATCCTGGAATCAAAGCTACGCAAAAGTTGCTCACAGCAAGGTTCATCTGGCCAGGTATCAACCGAGACGTGCGTTGCTGGGCAAGAGAATGCATACCATGTCAGCGTGCCAAAATTCATCGACATAATGTGACCCCGTTGGCAAAGTTCGCGCCTCCAGACGCTCATTTCGACCACGTCCACCTCGACATTGTCGGACCTCTGCCGCCTTGCCAAGAGCATGCCTATTTACTGACGTGCATTGATAGATACACGCGCTGGGCGGAGGCCATACCTATAGCGGATATCACTGCTGACACGGTTTCCCGCGCCTTTTTGCACCACTGGGTTGCTCGTTTCGGTGCACCATCCATAATAACAACCGACCGTGGAAGGCAGTTCGAATCATCACTTTTCGCCAGTATTACACGTTTCATTGGTGCTTCTAGCATCAGAGCAACTGCCTACCACCCGATTAGCAACGGCATGGTGGAGCGTTTCCACCGCCAGCTCAAGTCGGCGCTCGCCGCAACAGAAGAGCGCAACTGGATGGAGGCACTACCATTCATTCTCTTGGGAATCCGGACAGCTGTCAAGACAGACATCGGCTGCAGCGCGGCCGAACTGGTCTACGGAACAACACTGCGCCTTCCAGGAGAATTCTTCACGGGCAGTCTCCAAGACGGTTGTACAGCTACCGCAGCCTACGCACTTAGGCTACGAGACATAATGGAAAACATTTGCGCTACGCCACCGCGACGGGCGGCGCCACGCGCGGTGTACGTACCATCAGAACTCGGTTCGTGCACACACGTGTTTCTGCGCCATGACGCAGTTCATCGGCCACTCCAACCACCGTATAACGGGCCATTCCGAGTGCTACGTCGAGGTAACAAGCAGTTCACTATCGACGTGCGCGGTCGTCACGAAGTGGTATCATACACTCGATCGGCTGAAGCCAGCGCACATTGAAGATGCAGACACCGTTTCACATGCAACGCCACCTGTGACACCACCCTCCAAGGCTCTACTCGTTCAAACACGCCAAGTCACAAGGACACGCAGTGGACGAGCCTCCAGGGCGCCCCGTCGTATGGACTTGTGAACAAATTAAATCGTCCTGTGAACGTTCGTTAACTCACTAGGAGGGGAAGTGATGTGGCGGCCTCACGGTCGCACAGCAGCAGCCAGACACCCTCTCCCATTTTTGACTCGGTAAAAAAGATCTTATCGCGTTGTGTGCGGGGATGGGAAGTGGTGCGAGGGTGCGCAACCGAGCCGTAGAGGCTGTACGATTAGGAAATAAAAGTTAGTTGTTGCTTGTTCTTCAGGGACGCACTACTTGCTTGTCTGCTGATTTCCAGCCACGCTCGCGTCCCACACAACATATATATATATATATATATATATATATATATATATATATATATATATATATATATGCAGATGAGACAAGGAGAGGAGAGGAGGATGCGTGTGCACGGCGGATGGATGGAGTGAAATAGCCCCGAGCATAAGATGCATCTAATAGGATCGTATGCCGAGTTCAATGGAAACGCATCGTTTAACCGTGCGTGTAGTGGCTACAGCTGGAGTTCATTTCAGACAACACACTTTTATGCATGCATCACAAATCAGAGTTCGTTGTCAAGATTGCATGGACAACATTATTGAAGCCCACGTAATCTTTAGCATGGCGCTGATAGGGCAAGATGTGTGGTATACTAGCAACAGTAGCACAGGTGACCGTAAATTGGAAAACCGTGCACACAAATACGAGAGTCATTCAAAAGGTATTAAATGACTCTGATTATACTCATAGGTACTGCTGCTTGTCATTACTGCTGGCCCAGCCGATGGCTAAGCGTCTTTCAAATGACGCAGCGCCACGAGGAGGCTACATTCATAACTAAAGTTTATTTTACTTTGTCGTAAGTACGAAGAAGCGTCGTAAGTACGAAGCGGCCAGGCGAGTGGATTCAGACGAGGATAGCATCCGAAACGTGTTCAAGTCACTTGACGACAACCCCGTATCCTCCCGCCTCACCGATCATCGGGCCGTCTTTGTGTAAATTGAGAAACAACAAGATGAAGACTGTCAAAATAAACGCGTTACACTTTAAAAATGTCCGCTCGATAATGGTACCATCGTTGGACTGCTTTGGGATCTGCACTCCTTGTAGCAAAACTGCTAACACCCTATGCCACAAAGGCTCTGTAGGTGCTATAGGTGTCCTCACAGCTTTTCTTCAAATGCTCTCACAGAATTTCTGATAAATGTAATGCACAAAGATCTGCTGACATACTTTATTTTCACATTATTTGTCTTTTAACTAAACGTGTTTGCCCCAAACGGTCAAAGGGCTCAATTCAGCTCAATTCAGGGCTCAATTCAGCATTCAGCTTGTGACGCATGCAAGGAGTATTCCGTCGGGGGAGACAGTCCTGCAGACGCGTTCGAATTATCCCAACTCAGCGTGTATTTGGAATGAAGGCCAACAGAATTCAGTGTTCATGCCCCAGAGAGCCTTAGGCGTCGCATTTATTAAACATAAATTTACTGCAGGGACTGTAACTTTCAGGCTTTTAGTTCACATGCACGCAGGGTATAAAGGTAGGCTTAACACTTTATATTCTACCCAAAGAGACCGACAACACGCAGGTTTTGTTATATTTTGTGAAGCACAGTTTTACACACTGAAGGGGTGCTTCGAGCTATTGCCGCTGGATTGATCGGCGAACATACCTCATCACGTAGCATGGATATAAGCCTAAGCTCTCTGTTTATGACAATGAAACTTGTCACGCTGCACTGGGGGGCTCGTGTTGTTAGAGGAGCGCCGGGCGAAGCTGAACCGATTTCCCTGGGTGCGCGGAAAAGTGCGCAGTAGCCGAAGTGGGGTAATGAGTTTAATTACAAGGTTGTCAGTTAGGGGAATAGTAGTGAAACCATAGGATTGTATGTTACAACTGTCTACTTCCACTGTTATTTTGCTCGTCCTTGACAAATAGTTCGCCGACGAAAACAGCGGCGACGCTATATATATCGGCTGCGAGAGATGCTGAGCAAAATTTAAAAAATAAAAATATACAAAGCGCAACGAAAATTCCTTCGCTTGGAAGTTGTCTAAGCATCTCTGCTTCATTACACAAGCTCCGTGCAACGTGGTTAACTCTACAGAATGAGCTCGCGACGAAAGTATTCAGAAGCCCCAGGAATGAAATCCCGGCTACTCTATGAGCTGGTAAAAACGGCCATTCGCAAGAAGTGCGCTAGTTTATTTATTTATTTATTTATTTATTTATTTATTTATTTATTTATTTATTTATTTATTTATTTATTTATTTATTTATTTATTTATTTATTTATTTATTTATTTATTTATTTATTTATTTCAACAAACTGCAGCCCCGCAGAGCTATCGCAGGAGTGGGGAGTAGAAAATACAGAGATGGCAGAAACAAACATGAAACAGAACAAGATGCAATACACATCAGTGGTTAAGAATATACAAGAGGAATTCAGCAGGTGCTGAAGCCGTATAGAAACCGGATAAAGCATTCCATAATTCTGTGGTGCGGACACAAAAACTGTACTAAAACGCATCGGTGTTATCATGAAGAAGAGACATAGAATTATGTAGTCATACAACGTACTGAATACTTCCTGGATGTTCCAACTTAATAAGAAAAACGTTGTGGAACACGAACCAGTGTTTTGTCTGTCGATATTAAATGTTTTTATTTTCTTTTTTTAGTGTTAACGTCGGAAAATATTACGAAGAGCGTTTGAAATTCTCGAGAAGGTGTGCACATGTCCTGAAAATATTTCCCGCCACATTTAATAGAACAAACTATAAATAATTTGCCGTTTTACTGTGTCGTTTCTGTATCTGACTACTGGTACGGAGCGTAATCCAAAAGGCGAAATGAAATCTAAACTGAAGGGTGACAACAAAAAACAATTGAATTTCACGCCTGGTCCCGGCATCTTCCCTCAGTTCCCGGCAAGATGGCGTCACCGTGTGGGTATTGCGCGCTACCATCTTTGTTTTAGTGACGCCTCCGAACACCAGAGCACTCATGTGGCGCTGCGAATTCCGATCCCGGAAACTATGGGGGTTTGCGAAGATTCACCAGCCTGGTACGTCTCCAGCTTTTTCGGTCAACTTTAAGCATCAGAGGGAAGTATAGCACGGTGTTCAACCACGCCAATACCCAAAAAACGGCTGTTGGAACTAATTGCACTGCTCAAGTTACTCCAGCGTTTACAAATGCTCCATCGTTCCCCCCAGACAGCTCGCTGGATGTCGCGTAGAGGTGAGAATTCGAGACATTATGCGCCGAATACGCCACATCTGATAAACAGTGTCCGTTTTGCTCTCGAAGTCGTGAGGAGATTTAAAAAAAAATTTAGGTAGGGGAAGTGCGCCTTGCGGAAGAGCGCCATTATAACAGTCATAACATCTTCTTAAGCCATTAGTCGTGTCTACTATAACTTTTATCCTATGACCATGAATGGCGGAAGAGCTCTGAGCTTTACATATAGATCATGTGTTTTATTATAGGGTAGTTCATGTCTAAGCACTCAATTAATGTTTTTGTTCACTGCGACTGTACTTACAAACTCGACATTAGAAGTAACTGTAAACCACCATGTTCTAGTTGAATCGGGTGTGAATATACGTTGAGAACGACCGTCGAATATCGATTCCAATGCGGAACATTTTCACTTTACTAAACACAGCGAAATATAAAAATCGTGTTTAGTCTGCCTAACAAAATAAAATAAAAAGGCCTATTTACGTCTTTTGATACACGTAATGCCGAGCTCAACTGGATTTGCAGTGAATTGAAGAACTTCTAAATGAGAAACAACTGATACGTGATGCCACCACGACAACAAAAGTAAGGAAACAAAAAAGCAGCACGTCGCCAGGCCTTAATGAAGCCAAAGCCGTAAAACTATGCAGCACCACAATATGCCTCATTACCCCTTACATTTGAGAGAAATGAATATTTGCCAGCTTTGAATGCTGAATTCTAGAATCGAATACGAATCGAATAGGAGACTATTGGATTCGCATTCGAAATGTCGAATATTTGATAAATACCTGCTGAGAACTAGATTTTCTGCTTCCGTTCGTCCTATAGTTTAATTACACCTTCGTCATCATGAAATCCCTTCCTAACATTCGGATTCACCCTCACCTGAGAGCAAAAAAAAATTAATAACTTTGCTCAGAGTATGCGCTGACGGCCGGCGGCAGTGTGCAAGTTGTGAACAGGACAAGAATGCGCTCTTACGCGAACTGTTGTCACACCTCATTACGCTGTAATAAGACGCGAAATACCGTAGGACCAGGACCGCACAGAGACGTCATATTTCTGCCCTTGTCCTTGGTTTGTTTCGCACCTTCATCATTCTAATCATCATCAGCCTATTTATGTCTTCTACAGAACACAGGCAGCTCTCCAGCTATCTCCAGTTGCCCTGTATTGCGCCAGCTGACTTCATCTTACGCGCCGCAAGTTTTGTAATTTCATCAAACCCCCTAATTCTTGGCCGTCCTCGACTGCGCCTCCATTCGCTTGACGCCCATTCTGTAACTCTAATAGGTATCCGGTTGTTGTCCGCCATACACCGTAAGCTTTAATACACTGTAGTCTGTATGGACCCGGTAGCTCAGTAACGAGTGTTTTGATGTCATTACGTCCACGACCGTTTCTTTCTAAGAAAGTTACAGCAGCATCGGGAGGCGCAGTGGGGACCCAGGAACAGGTAGCTGTTTCTCCCGCCGACTACTTTTCCGCAATGCCGCGATTATCGCTCAACATTCGCGCTTGACAACGCATGCGATGTATTGTGCGCTACTAAGACAATGTTAGTCGCGAAGTCTGTGTGTGTATTTCGAATGCAACAATAAGCAGCACTCTAGTGACTTGTACCTCGGTCCTCGCCACGGTGTTCAACGCCTGTTTCCCTTGGACCGCGTTCGACTGGCTGGACTTGGAACATGTTTAAAGGTGAAAGAACGGCGTGGCGTGCACACCCTTGAGCCGTCTCTAGATCGAAGCGCGTTTTTTTCACAATGCATATAATTTCTTTACTATGTCATGCATACTGCGAGATTCGATGCGCCAAAGTTGCTTTTTCCGATGTAATTTGGTTGATTATTCTGATTGCAGCATCCAGATCATCTTTTTTTTTCTTCTCAAAATCGAGAAATGAACCTTAAGCGATAGTCAGAGCGATGTCTGGTACAGTAAATTACTTTATCCCACATGAGCTGATAGTCATTAGTGATAGTTGTTTGACATTAGAAATAGGCTTGTCTTGACAATTGTTATGTTGTGCCTTTGTGCCGGAAATAGCAATTGAACGGTCTCTCTCACCGACAGTGGGAAGTGGCTAGAATAGACGGCAGTGAAAACTTTCATTGCAGATATTCACGACCGCCAGAAGACCGCGTAATCTAACCCACCAGGTCATGGCAGTGACAGATGTTTGTGTTATTCTTATCCCAATTATACCGTAGACAAGTTAGTTTCTTCCTCGCTGGTGATTTAATTGGTAGGATATGCCTGAAAAAGTGACTTCACGCTCCTTTCAATAGCGGGGTGATGACGCAGAAACAGGCAGGATACCTTTTTGAATGTACATAAAGAAAAGGGCCCCCACGACTGCAAAACTCAGAAGCAGGAAATGTCGAAACAGGGTTCCCGTGGATCGAGGAGAGGTCAGAAAACGTAGCCAAATAAAGAAAAAAAATAAGCACGGAAAGAAGCCAGAGCGAGACATTGCGTCACTATTTGTAGCAGCTTGCGTAGATGAGAAATTAAAGCGCCGGTCGATGAGACGGACCCCGCTCCGGAAAACGTCCCCCCTGTAAAGTGACACGAACGTTCGACGCATATTGTAGCAAGCTGAGCCGTATACGATGACATTGTTGCCAAACTTCGCGTACCATCAATTAAAATTCGATTTATCGACACGTAGGAGGGAGTGCTTAGGGGGATAACTATTCGTGGCCACTGCACTCGAAGGTTGTTTTTAAAATTGGAGTCTTTCTCGGCGGTGGCTATGCTTTCAAACGTCTCACTGGCTGGCAGTAATTTTGAAGCCGTTTGTGGCACGTCATGGTCGGTTTCATTAATTAAGTACGATTTATGCCTTTGAATAACCGCTCCAGGGAATGTGGAGTAATCTACCAATAAAGCAAAGAACCAAAGCTTTACGATAGACGAAATATACCCTGGTGCCTTCTACAGCGCATTTTGCAATTCGTCGGACGTGTTTACGAGATTTTCGATGGGTGCAAGCGAATTAGAATATTACTTATTAACATTGTTCATGGCGACATGTATAGTCAGGCGCCCTGAAACCAGGACGCCATGGCAGTGCACTGTATCTCCGTCCCGCGATACTAAAGCGTTTTTTGCGTTCCGGAGTAATTCCGGGGGTCAATGAGGCGCTGTAAGTTACCGTGAGTTCAAGTGCTGCTTCGTTGTTTGCGTTTGCACGTACGTATTTTTTTTTCTTTTCTCCAACAGTCGTTGCTTTATCTTTCATCAAAATTACACTTCATCCCTCAGTAAATTGCCTAAGCCTGTTCATGGACTAACCCCTTCACTTGGTATGAACCGCCCACTCTCTCTGAAAACAGTGATTTGCAGGCATATATGAATGCCTATATGAATGCCTATATGAATGCCTATATGAATGCCTATATCAGAGAGCAAACGGGGATTGCCGGTATTGTAGTGCACATTAATATGAAAAATTAGAGCTGGACGGGCCATGTAATGCGTAGGATGGATAACCGATGGACCATTAGTTACAGAATGGATACCAAAAGAAGGGAAGCGCAGCCGAGGACGGCAGAAAACTAGGGGGAGGGGGGGGGGGGTATGAAGTTAGTAAATTTGCAGGCGCAAGTTGGAATCAGCTAGCGCAATTGGAAGCTAGCGTAATTGGAGATCGCAGGGAGAGGCCTTCGTCCTGCAGTGGACATAAATATAGGCTGATGATGATGAATGCCTATTTATTCCTTAATTTATACGCAAGGTTTATACAGCAAAAATTGTTTACTCGTAACACCCGGGTTGCTTACCCTACACGCATCGTTCGGTGCACGAGAGCGTTTGCATACCACCCCAATCGGAATGCGCCCGCAGCGCCAGCAGGGATTCGAACCATCGACCTCTTCGGGGCTTCGCCTTAGCGACTGAACCATAGGGGCTGGTCAAAATGTGAATGCGCGCACGTCTACGCTTCGACGGAGAACAACACAGCAGAGGTCAAAGTACGCTTCGGGAGATGGTGTCCATGTAGCCGGTTTTTAGAAACTTATTCCCCGGATTTTATTATACCAGGGTGTGCGTCCGAACGAAAAGGAATCCAATTACTCGGTAGCAGTCTAAATTGCTCGGCAGCACGAAAAGGTCGTCGCTGCTGTGGCGCCGTCGAAATTATTGATGTCTCAGGAACTGCGCTCCAGCATATGGGAGTCTCTCGTTCTCGGCATGTTCGAGTGGTAACGACGTGTCGTGATGCGCCGCCCCAACTTCTGAAGGACCATGAATCACACGCACAATGAGTGAGTACTGTGTCGCTACAGACCTCATCGCTTAGGAAATTAGAAAAGTGACTGCTCAAGGAACGACACCGCCAAGTAACACAATTAGTGATAAGCTAAATAATTATAAAGCTGTCGATCGTTTAGCGCCCGGAGCTCGTTAAACCTTACTCCATTATGTATGTATGTATGTATGTATGTATGTATGTATGTATGTATGTATGTATGTATGTATGTATGTATGTATGTATGTGCGTATGTATGTATGTATGTATGTATGTATGTATGTATGTATGTATGTATGTATGTATGTATGTATGTATGTATGTATGTATGTATGTATGTATGTAGTATGTATGTATGTATGTATGTATGTATGTATGTATGTATGTATGTATGTATGTATGTAGTATGTATGTATGTATGTGCGTGTGTATGTATGTATGTATGTATGTATGTATGCATGCATGCATGCATGTATGTACACTGTTGTGAACTAAAGTTTACGGCAGCGGATTCTACGACAAATATGAGTTTTTCGTGTCGTAAATCACGGTGCTTCTAAGTTAATTTATCCCTCTGCGCACACGTGATCGCGCGCGGTGGTCGGACCAACGCAACTGCGATTCGTGGCGCTGTTATGCAAAAAAAAAAAGGCAAAAAAAGAGACTTGTTTATCCTATTATACCATCGAGTGCGAGGAAAAGGACCGACCATGATGCCGCTGTCGGCGTGTGGTCAGCTGCAGCACCGTGTACCACAAATTAGGTGCACCGAATGCTGGTCACCTGTGCCTATTTCTTGTTCCGTTGCGAGCGTAAACCACAATATACCGCATTCAAAGCATACCAGACCAGGCTCCGAATGAAGCCGCGAAATTAGCGTTATTCTGAACTGTTAGGAAAACACATAAACTTCACCATTACAAATTAGCGCGCAATCTTGAGAAGACATTCCTCGCAGTGGCGTAGCCAAGGGGGGGGTTGGGGGGGTTCAAACCCCCCCCGAAATTTTTTGCACCCCCCCCCCCCCCCACTAACCCACCCTTTTCTCTCGTCGCTTCGCGCTGACATATTTCAAGAAACCGGTGCTACTTTCACACTTTCATTCCTGGGCGCTTCCGTTTGGGTTGGTAATTTACAGCGAATCATCTCTGCATATGGAAAAAAACTGTCACGGTGTTTGTCAAGGCCTTGACACTCTGTGAAGTTTTGGGCGCGAATGTGGCGTCCGCATTCTGAAACAACAAATGCGCAACAAATGCGCAACAAATGAAGCAACAAATGCGGCAGCCGCATTTTAGATGAAGGCGAAAATGCTCGAGGCCCGTTTACTTAGATTTAGGTGCACGTTAAAGTCCCCAGGTGGTCGAAATTTCCGGTATACATTTCCGCCGCTTCCCTTCAGGTGCCGGTTAGGCCGCGTTCGCGTAGGAACTTGGTCTCGAAGTGTCGGAAGCGGCAAAATCTTGCAAAAATCCGCCCGCCTAGGCGGCAAAACAGGCAGAAAAACAGGCGGCGAGCCAAATTGGTCTCGGACCGATTTTTTCGCCATGGCGAAGCGGAAACGCGGCAGTAGAGTGACCTAGAATCCATGTTCTAGTACACTCTAGCGGCAGAAAGTCGTTCTGCTCGACCGGAAGCTACACTAGCATGTAAACTTCCGGTCGTAATATTGAACATGGCACCAAAAGTGTAGGCTGTAATGCTGATCGACGCGATCAAGAACCACCTCTTCCTCTACGACAAGAGTGGCACTCAAACGTACTGTCAGCAATACTCGCGATAGTATTCAACGTCGCGCGACAGGAGGTGCGGCAACGAAGCCTTGGCGTGACCCAACTTCTTACACTTTTGCAAAGCCAGGCGAACCCACCACTGCCGTTTCCGAGGTTTTCTTGTCTTCCGTTTATTCATTGTCGATTTCTAGAAAACAAGTAGGTAGAAGTATAAAAGCCATTTCTTCTTCCACTTCCATGGAAGACAATAGTTAGGCAGATTCCTCGTTGGCGCTCCATAATTCTCCTCGCACGTGCACGGTATGTTGCAGAAGTCGCGGGGTGCTTTTCTCGTCGCGACGATAGATTGGCAGCGTAGGTCTCACGTAGGACGCGCAGGCTTCGGTGAGCCTCAACACAAGGGCCAGCCCGGGTTTTAGCTTTGGTGTTCCCGTTGCCGCTTTCGTGTCCTGGAGGCAGTGGCGTAGCCAAGGGGGGGGGTTGGGGGGGTTCAAACCCCCCCCCGAAATTTTTTGCACCCCCCCCCCCCCCCACTAACCCACCCTTTTCTCTCGTCGCTTCGCGCTGACATATTTCAAGAAACCGGTGCTACTTTCACACTTTCATTCCTGGGTGCTTCCGTTTGGGTTGGTAATTTACAGCGAATCATCTCTGCATATGGAAAAAAAACTGTCACGGTGTTTGTCAAGGCCTTGACACTCTGTGAAGTTTTGGGCGCGAATGTGGCGTCCACATTCTGAAACAACAAATGCGCAACAAATGCGCAACAAATGAAGCAACAAATGCGGCAGCCGCATTTTAGATGAAGGCGAAAATGCTCGAGGCCCGTTTACTTAGATTTAGGTGCACGTTAAAGTCCCCAGGTGGTCGAAATTTCCGGTATACATTTCCGCCGCTTCCCTTCAGGTGCCGGTTAGGCCGCGTTCGCGTAGGAACTTGGTCTCGAAGTGTCGGAAGCGGCAAAATCTTGCAAAAATCCGCCCGCCTAGGCGGCAAAACAGGCAGAAAAACAGGCGGCGAGCCAAATTGGTCTCGGACCGATTTTTTCGCCATGGCGAAGCGGAAACGCGGCAGTAGAGTGACCTAGAATCCATGTTCTAGTACACTCTAGCGGCAGAAAGTCGTTCTGCTCGACCGGAAGCTACACTAGCATGTAAACTTCCGGTCGTAATATTGAACATGGCACCAAAAGTGTAGGCTGTAATGCTGATCGACGCGATCAAGAACCACCTCTTCCTCTACGACAAGAGTGGCACTCAAACGTACTGTCAGCAATACTCGCGATAGTATTCAACGTCGCGCGACAGGAGGTGCGGCAACGAAGCCTTGGCGTGACCCAACTTCTTACACTTTTGCAAAGCCAGGCGAACCCACCACTGCCGTTTCCGAGGTTTTCTTGTCTTCCGTTTATTCATTGTCGATTTCTAGAAAACAAGTAGGTAGAAGTATAAAAGCCATTTCTTCTTCCACTTCCATGGAAGACAATAGTTAGGCAGATTCCTCGTTGGCGCTCCATAATTCTCCTCGCACGTGCACGGTATGTTGCAGAAGTCGCGGGGTGCTTTTCTCGTCGCGACGATAGATTGGCAGCGTAGGTCTCACGTAGGACGCGCAGGCTTCGGTGAGCCTCAACACAAGGGCCAGCCCGGGTTTTAGCTTTGGTGTTCCCGTTGCCGCTTTCGTGTCCTGGAGGCGCCGCAAATAATACGAAATGATGAAATGTTATTACAACTTGTAAATAAAAGCTAATAAAGAAATATAATCACGCCTATACGCAGCAACCTGTGACGCGCGCTACCGCGCCCGTGTGAGGAGAATTACAGAACGCCAACGAGGAACTTACCGAAGGTGGCAGATGACACGCGAAATTGCGCAAGATGGTCACTTTTGATGACGGGTGGGTCAGTGAATGAACATACCGCTCGAAATAATGCGATAATGAGCGCCACCACGCCGACAAACGTACGCAGACTAGATGGATGTGGACGAAAGCGGCAGCGCAGCCGCGGTGGTAGCAAAACAAATGTGAAGTTGGACATGCGCGGAAAAGATTTTCCGGCCGCTTTGGCCTCTCCACCCGCTTGCCGCTTCCCAAATGTGAACGTAGCCATAGTCTGCAGCGCAAAACGTCTCTCGTTTGCGATTGCGCCCCTACGGAAGGCTGGTAGTTACTGTTGTGTTGCTGAATCCCAAACCAGCAATTACGAAAGGCTGGTAGTTGCTGTTGTGTTGTGGAATCCCAAACCAGCAATGTACACACGAAAGGGTTGATGCCAGCAGTGAAATTCCAGCGACTCGCAACAGAATGCACGAAACAGACAGCCGACAAGCATGGATTACTGCTGTGCGCAGTACAGCGTAAGTAAACTCTTGTTGCAGGCGCTGACAGTTCTCGTCGGAGTTCACGCGTCCTGAGAAATTGATAATGTGCACTATGCACTGAACAAGACCGGAGTTCATTCCTGCATCACTACTACACCAATCAGTCGAGATTCTGTGAGGTACGAGGCCGCTTCCTGTTTGCACCGGCGTAAGTGAAGCAGAAATGAGTTGCACGCACTACTTAAAATGCGTACACTTGCAATATCTATGCTGTGCGGTGAAATATTCTGTACAATTCTGAATCTGTTGACGTAAAGGCAAATGACGGCTGCACGCTCGCACACAGCGGAAGACACAGCGGCCCATGCACTTGCCGCAGCAAATGCAAGGCGACGAAAGCTTCGTAAAAAAAAAAAAAAGCCATACTCGTTTTTGCGCGTATTTAAGTTTTCTAGCGCAAAGACGCAGCGAACAAGCTATTGCTATGGGTGTAGGTATAGCCTGGTAACACGTGCATTTTCACATGTATAGCCGTCCTTGACCTGTGAAACGCACTTCGCCCCGACGAGGACAACGCCATCTGCGCTTAACGGAGATTAACAATTAATGATGTCTTCTCCGATCGGGCGGGTCGTCTCAATGATGCGTTTTCGAAGACTGGTCCATTCAGTGGCGCGATGGGAGACGGTTGCTCCAAACGCCCACTGTACCTGTCGTACTTACTGTATTTTACTGAGCTTACATTACTTTTTACTTAATTTCTTCACAAGCACACAGTGCCACACACACACGCGAGAAGGGGGGGGGGGGGGGGTCCCATGTCTTTGATATACATCCATAGAGTGTGCTTAAACTACCGATACTTATTATCGATCACGTCACGTAGTGGAAAGCAGACGCTTGCCCCCCCCCCCCCCCCCCCCCGGTCGGGCCGATGAACCCCCCCCGAAAAAAATTTCTGGCTACGCCCCTGATTCCTCGTGACTTAGATTACTCATGTGAACAAATGAACAATGAATAGGCACGAAATTAACAGCATACTGAACCATTCTTCGCAGTATGAGAAGGATTATAAATCAATAAAAAGATCATAAACCTGCGTCAAAATAAAGCGCCGTTAGGTCCGCAGATCTGATCTAATCACAAACCGGGTCATGTTCTGCAGCGTCAATCATGCGACAAATATATCTACGACTGCAGCGTGCAAGTGGCCTATTACCTGAATCCTGACATATAAAGGCGAACTCCTCCGAATGTGCCAGACAACGTTGGCATAAATGAAGCCCGTTTGGCGCATTCGAATGCGCGAATCCTCGCCCCATAAATTGTCGCAGCAGTCGGAACAATTCAGTACTCACATCAGACAGGAACTTCAGCACGTTTCTCTCATTTCAGCACTTTTCCAGCAGTAAACCGGTAATTACATTCGAGAAGAAAGAACAAGCGGATTACAGAAGCAAAAAATGTATAATGTTCGACTTCCAAACTATGTGCCACTAGTTCTTGCATTCTCCCTTCGGCAATCATCCAAAATTCGGCAGCGATGTGAGAACGTCGGAATGTACGGTTCCCGCTGCCAAACTCTATGCTGTTATCGCCCCTCTCTTATCCTTTTGCCGACAACGTTCACCCCCTCTCCCTCAGTAGCGTTATAGCCACAAACAAAACCAAACAAAACAAGAAACCGAAACTATGCGATACAGCTGAAAAGTGTCCCCTCGCCAAAATCACCTAACAGCTTCCCTGTACACACTGACGCGTGTTCAATTGTCGTTTTCTTTTGTAGCGGGAGCCGTCACCCCTTCCATGTCCTCGCGCTAGATTGAGCACCTCGGGCTGCCTCGTCGAAGCGTTCGAGTTAGACAATCGGGCGGGCGTGAATATACCGACGAGTACGAGTTAAGCGGTGGCGGTTCACGCGCGCGTGCTGATTGACGCGCGTGCCTGCACGAAGCAGGCCGTATCACGCTTTCGGAAGCGTCACGCGACTCGCGCTAACTACCTAATGATCCGGACGAGGGCGCTTGGGGATTTGCGAAACAGCGTCAAAAAGGGGGACAGTGATTAAGAACGAATAGTGCGTGTAGAACTACCACGAACACGCGGGTTATATTGCCGTTGTGTTGGCTTGATCACTGAACTTCAGCGAACTCGCAGCTAACGACTAATGACTATCTCTGGCTTATTAACCCAAAATTACACGTAATGTGCCTGTAAAGAAATGCAGTCTTTCACTTTCGAAGCGTTAAGCAATTACTCGGAAGAGCCGCGCTTCCTTAGCTTAGCTCTTTGTAGTGAATCTTGCATCATCGGCGTCTTGTTTTATTAGCGGCGCCATTATAGACGACGTCCATGGGAACATGACGAGTGAATGTGCAACAAGACTTGCATTTACTTCGGCTTTGGCTAATGCACCTTATAAAAGACAGGCTGTCCCTGTAGCGACTACTAAGCGAGGGAAACCATCATATAATGGAAATAGATCCTGGATCTTCATAAAGTGGCTTCTGTCTGACACACGGCATCACAAAACATTACTACACATCTTATTTCAACAATAAAAATAGCCCCTAGTGGTCCCACTATTGCCGTAACTATGGGATTGGCCCAAGAACCTTGGAGCAATGTCCCTAATGCTGCAGTTGCGGGTGGAAGACTCACGTCGCTGGGTTCAGGGGGCGCTCTGTTTTCGCGGAAGTAGATGGCGTAGGAGAACTGTTGGAGGACAATAGAAGGCGGGGCGATTGGTGCCCCAATTCGAGGCCTCGCATCGTAAAATGTGTTGGTGGGTATCGTTTCTTGCATGACAGCTAATGTTTAGCGCCGTATATACTTCCATAAGATCGCATATAGTTACTTATAGTGTTGTATATATATATATATATATATATATATATATGAGGCCTATAAATTGTTCATGTATTTGGTGACCGTTTTTCACGAGTTAATAATCTCTGCTATATACTTACCGCTCAGCGCAAGGCGCGCCTTTTCGTATCAGACGTTTATCGAATGTTATCGCTGGTACTATCCGTTATCTCTTGTCCCCGAACCTTGTGTAATGAGATTGTATGCTCGACACGAATTGTGTGGTGCTTTCTGGAAGGCATGCGGGGTACCAGCGAATACGCTGGGACTTCCGGCGAATCATGTATAAAAGTCGACGCACTTGACCCGCACATCAGGGGCGCGATCTTGTACGCGTTCCAAAACGGAACGGAGGCGGTCCGTTCCATCGAGCTGCACACGATTGGTCAATTTGAACCGTCAGCCGCACACGATTGGTCAATTTGAACCGTGACGATCAAATTGACCAATCGTGTGCGGCTCGATGGAACGGACCACCTCCGTTCCGTTTTGGAACGCGTACAAGATCGCGCCCCAGGTTTCGACTATGCATGAGTGTGCTCGCCGCTATCGTTGGGCTCCGAGTGGCACCTGCATTGCGGGGCACAGGTTCGCCCAATAAAGGGTTAGTTTTGTGACTGGCGTTATGCCACTGTGGTCGTTCACGGTCACTACAACTTGGCAAAATAGATTTTTTTTGTTTTGCTTTTTATTTTACCTGGAGGTGTCGGCCCCTCCCTGAAGCATATGTCACGCTACACAGGGCCCTACAAAGCCTTAGGCCAAATTAATTACATGAGTCACAAGATTGGGTTATTTAAGCCTGGTTTGTCTTCTCCTCCAACACCAGTTGCCGTGGTGCAAGTTTCCCGGCACAAACTTATTCTCTCGGAACTCCTGTTCGAACTTGCGCAGAGATGGTGCGTCAGCTAGCCCCTAGAGGTCCTGTTACCGAGTGATGCGGCCATGTCAGCACTAACAGAAGGAGGAAGAGGACTACCCGGCGCATATTCTAGTAAGCGTATGTTTAGTCGGCCATCATGAATATAGGGCTATCGATGCGCAATCTCTGAATATACGGAATGTGCACTTCCGGGATCCCCTTACTTGTATCACATGCAAATTCTAGAAGAATCCGCTCGCGGGTCTGTTCGTACATCTTCTTGAATACTGCAAACTTTGTGCGGCGCAATAAAATCGGAGGAACACGGAAATGACATTTGGTCACTTGGACGAAACAGTCACTTGGTTACATCAGCGCCAGTCCAGGTCGTTTCTATGTTCCTTTCCTGTCTCCGTTTTTAATGCGCAGCACAAACTTTGTGCAGTGCAACTTCCGATAGAGTTCTGCTTCTCCAGAGGACAATTCCTTACTGTTAGTCTCATTTCTGAACAAGTAACTCAGCGCGATATAAAAGACAGACACAAGAAAGGGAGAAACAAAGACAAGCGCACTTTTACTTGTTCAGTTATGGAAAACCAACTAGCCTAACAATTAACTATTCTAGTCTCATTTAGCCTCCAATTTGAATGATTCGATCCTTACCTGGCTGCTATACAGAAACATATGCCTCAAACATATGCCTCTACATTCTCCAGGCCGACCTACATGTATAGAAATATGGTGCTCCCAATGATTAATGAAACTAAACGTACCTAAGTGTAAATTCATGCAAGTGTCGCGCAAGTGCTCAAACCATCAGTGTAATTATTCACTGTGCTCGACATCTCTATCTTTAGTCCAATCATACCGATACCTTGGCGTCATCAACACAAGTGATCTGTCGTGGGTGAATCATATTCGCCAACTTACCACTGATATGTATTAACAAGCCACTTGGTTACATCAAGCAATCCCTTTCTTTCCGTACCGCATCTGTCGGCAAAGTTGCGTACCAAACTCCCGCCCGCACTTAACTGGAACATACGTCAGCTATTTGGAATCCGCATGAAAAATACTCAAATTCCTAGAATCAATTCAGAATCGGGCTGCCCGCTTTATCACATGTATTTACGACCCACTCCGCAGTAATACAGCCATAAAATCATCTCTTGGCCTCTCATTCCTAGGGTTGCGCCCGTAAATTGTCCGATTATGAATGTTTTTTTTTTTTTTTTCACAAATTGAACTACAATTTTCCTGCTTCATGATGGACGGTCCTCCTACCAGCCGCCCGCACGTCGCGTCGTCTTTTCAACTCCGTAAGTGTTCATCGCTAAAGGGGCCAGACTCTAGCCTTTATCCAGTAATTTTTACCTCCTGGGACTACAGAGTGGAAATAATTGCCGTAATTTATCGTCATTGAACGCAATCAAATAAATTCAAACAAATATTTCTGCACAATGCACCTGTTAACCAGCTTTTGTTTTGTATTCCTATTTGTGCAGTTTACTCCTTTTGTTTATGTACCTGATCGTGCATTTGATGTACTTTTGTTCCTGCTAAATTTCTATTCTTGCAGTGGCTTTTCCCGTGTTAGCTCCCCGCTTATTTAATACCTCGAAAGGAGCCGTTAAACGAATAATATGTCATAATGGTGATGATGATGATGATGATGATGATGATGATGATGATGATGATGATGGTGGTGGTGGTGGTGGTGGTGGTGGTGGTGGTGGTGGTGACTGTGGTAATAAATGGAAATTAAGATTACCATGTTCAAGTTTTACAACCCAAAAGGAGTGTATACCGGCTTGGTGGGGGGCATTTGCTGCCTAAGTTAACTACCCGCATAGTAAGTACACTGCGTCTAGGTTAATTCGCGATTTTAATAATTACGTGGGGAAGTTTATTTTTAGCGTAAAAACAGTTAACTGCTTTGAAGAACGTTGCGGCTCTAGCATTCAAATCAATTGAACCGCAATATGGAGCGTAAAGTGAGCTGCGAGAACTGGTTTCTCATAGAAGCCCTGTGAAATTGTTCAACAAAATACGCGTAATATGCATTCCTCCCTGGGTGTCTGAGCGATTGCTGCGCCAAATTTCTCTGCAGTAAGTCCCGGCCAAAACTGCATTGGCTTTAGCCAGTTGCGTGTACTATTTATACACTCCTGTAATATCAGTGAAGATTTATTGAAAAAGCAATAACATTTTTGTCTGCTTCTAACGTCGCCCATACCTTGCATACATGTGGTATTATGTGGAAGCTTTTATCTTTTATCAACGCTATACTAAAGAATCAACGATAAGCCGCATCGAAAAGCACATGTATCCCTAGACTTGCCTCATACCACGTACTAGAGTGTCCTGTAACGCATCACCTTCTAACCGATAAAGATAAAGCACGTCTCCGTGATTCCGCAATTCCCTAAAACCGAACGAAGGCAGCAACCTTATATCTAGACTTGCGTCGAAAATCTCGCGAACTTGCCCAAGTTGGCGATCGCATCCTTTCTCACTGGCCTTGGAACGTTACGCAGCGTGCTTTCGACTTGACAAACCACAGATTCCCGAGACAGCTATAGCATTCTCGACTCGAAGCGTTACGCCTACAACCCACAATCTTGCCACTTTTGAACCATGCCGCAGCAGGACTCCGGCGCATATCTCGCGAATCGAAACGTTTCTCTCGCTCGCGGGACACTGTTTTTATCGCGGCTATCTGGTGTCTGGCTAGCGCGTCGTGTTCTCTCATAACCCGAGTCGATTTGCAGGCCTTATCTTCGTGCGCGTGCTTGCTTGCTTTACGCCGTGCCATCGCATACCGCTCCTCTTTTCTATCCACCCCTGCCTCGTTCTCTCTTGTAGCAAATGTCTGGTTTGTTTTGTTGCCCGCGGTACTTCCCCGCAGCCTTTTCTCACTCGTCTGGGGAGCACTTTATTAATTAGCTAATTACGGCATTCCTGGTGGGACATCGAGAGTGGAGCTGCTGCCTCCCCCCCTCTCTCCTTCTTTTTCGTTGTTCTCCCTTTCAGCATAGACGGCGACTGCCGCTTCCCACGGACGCACGCACTGCGGCAGCCTATGGAAAAACCTCGCGTGAGGCTGCCACTAGGAGATCACATGTAGATGAAGCGGACGTCTCCCTGTTTTCACTTCGAATTACCGGAGAGGGTCGCTCGTTCCAGCACAACTTACGCAGCGTGGCAGACAACATTGCCTCCTTTGTTCCACGCACATACAACCTCCGCGAGAAGCTTTCCTGGACAGATGTCGTGAAAAGCCATTCATTCAATTTACAAACTAATGACTCTAGCTATCGTCGAAACAGTGCCCCTAACCGCTACCTACGCGTGGCTGCCACGATTCTGGACATCATATCAGCAAGCAGAGATAGCTGCATCCGCTGTACGCTTCATCGCATCAGCCAAAGCAGCTTCTATTGCTGCCACGTCTTCATGACGCTTATCTTTCAGCGGCAATTTCACCAAGGAGAAATAAAACGAAATCGCGCGGCATCAGGTCGAGTGAATACGGGGATGCCGTGGGGCGTAAACCTGTTCGGCCAGATATTCCTCTGCTTATAAAGTAGTGTGGAGTCCAGTCTTGTCGTACAAAAGAATCCCTGTGCAGATAAGGATAACTCGGGACTTCGCCGCCGTATGCCATGTAAACGCGCAAATGCGGAAATTATAGTTAATAATTTGGTCCTTTAGCTAAATATTCATGATGCATGAAGGCTAAAGCATTAAAAACTGCGATCAGCGTTGGTTCTTTGTTCGGTGGCTATCGCTTCACATTTTTTTTTTCAGGGAGGTGAACCTTTCCATTCAGCACTTTGTCCCTTCGTTCAAGGTCATAGTGGTGCCACCAATATTTATCTCCGGCAGTAATGCCTCACACAAACGCGGGATCACTTGTGGCCCTTTCCAAAGTTCAATTGTTCCTATGGGTCCCTCTTTCTTCGTTTGTCAGTGTGCACTAAATGCACGTTTCTCTAAATTATTGCGTTAGATCTGGTGACATATGATTCCCTGTTCAATTTAGTATCCTTCGACGTTGTACCAGCAGTGACACGCTGATTTGAGAGCGCAGTTCTTAGGCACCTGTTCCTGGGTTGAGAGTCGCAGTCCCTCTCCGTAACCGCGGGAACGCGCCCGTGCCACTGATCGCGCGTTCGTCGTAGTCTTCTGCCACAGCTGGCTCCGTTGCCGCCCATCGTGCCAGCGTTCCCCATATTGCCCCTCCCTCTGCGAAGGCGCTAACGGCACTGGCCAGTCGCTGAAGTGATTTCGGGCTCAAATTTTGTGCCTCTATATATCGCGACATGAACAATTGGAGGGCGCTTAAGCTTCGCCTTTAAGAGTGGAACGCAACAGCGTTATCGGGCCCTGTTCGCATCACATTTTCTTTATGAGTAGGCTTCATTGCAACAGAGAACGTGGGAAAGCCAGCTTACAATGACCAAGCTTACACCAATTCCCTTAAAGTCGGCTTCACTTGCAGTGATCGCTGGCAGGAATGTTCATACTTTATCGCATTATGTATCGCCAGATGACCCATTGTGCCTAGACACGCTGCTCAAATTTTGTTGCAAAATTCGCTTGCAATCTAGGCATCATTAGAAAGCTCCCTTGTTAGAGCGATCAAGGACAATGGAGGTTTCCAGAATGAAACTAAAGATTGTCGTTTGCAGCAGGGATGTGCCGAATAAGCGGCTCTAACCGACGTTGTTCGTCGTCACTTGAAAAGTCAGGTTGATGCCGATTTGATAAAATTTAGGGTTCGGGGCTGCGGCCATGATGCCGATTCTTTTAGACTTTAATTCACTCTCCTCAGGACCTCAATAAAGTTCGTACTCACTCACTTAGGCACTACGACCTGTAGCTGAGTGGTGGGTACGTTCTGTGATCATTTAACTTTCGGACAAAGAACAGGGGATGGTCACCTGATTTACGGGAATAGGACAGAAACACTTTTACAGATTTACCTGCCGCTATGGCATTGCGCTCCTGAGGTTAAGGTCGTGGGTTAGTACCCGGCCATGGCAGCCGCATTTACATCGGGGTGAAATGTAGAAAGCGCCTGTGTACCTAGATTAAGGTACACGTGATAGAAAACCCCACTTAGTCAAACTTATTCCTGGAATCCCTCACTACGTTTTGGCGCATCATACCCCAGAAATAAAATCGCGTCGGCCGTACCAGGGACGCAGCCGCAGTGGCGTACGTGAAATGTATTGTGCGTGCTCCAGACGGTGTATGGGCACACGGGTACAGAAAGGGACGTACCCAAGCACACAATACAGATTTATTCATGCATTAGCAAACGTGACATGCCTGGCTTATGCTACGCTAGTGGGGTTCTTGCGGCCTAATTTTGTAATTCTGCTCGGCACCTATTCCTAGTGCGTGGTTTCTTTTGAAGAGGGTGTTTCGGCCATAGGGATGAAGAACTGATCCCCCATACTAGTGCCGCCATAGACTATACCCTGCGCCACTCGAGCCCGCCGAACTCGAAAATTGTCGGAGCTCCAACGCTTGTGCTCCCTAAGGAGACGGACACGTCCCGCCGTGGTCGAAGGGGTTGAATATCTCTTTGCCAATAAATGTTTTCTCTACCTCTGTCTTCATTAAAGTTTTACATCCATCCATCCATCTACCTCTGTCTCTCTGTTGCTGCAAAGTCTCCTCACACCATTTCTGGACATTGCATGTCGAATGCGGAGGCGCCATTACGGAGCAAACGTGAACTTGTAGTCCTTAAAACTCCTTACGAGCACAGGTTTGCGTTTGGTGGGTTATACCTGCTATGGCTGACGGAGCGTTCACGAAGACGACCACTCCTGCTCGGACTGACAAACGTACCGCCGATCAATGACTCCGTTAACGCCGCGCGAGAAGCCGAATTTAGCTCCAATTCCGTCATGTGTGGCGCAACAACGGCGCCATCTTAGCACACGACACATGCATGACTGAGTAATGGTTTATCTCCTTTGCGCAGCGATACCAAAGTAAGACGAGTGGGTCGTACAGTTGCAAATATGTGAACGATAAGGCTAAACATGTATTCGTTACGTTGGTTTTGCAAGCGATCCTCTTTGACCATTTTGATGCGAGAGCGTCAACTGGCCCATTGAGCAAAAAAAGCAGGCGACGTCTGGAGTAGCAGCGAAACGGCACCTAACTTTCCATTAGCTGCGACGCCACGTCACGAGCTAGACGCACCTTCGCGCGCTCGTGACGATGCCTCACGCTTGCTGGCTCGAGCCTCGACTGAGCAGAGAGGGCGAAAGGGAACACCTGCTGCCCCGGTATTGCGGGACGGGAGAGGGCACCGCCGCGACGCCACGTCACCATCAATCTCACTCTCAGACGCCTGCGTTACCCCTGCGTTCATTTCCCGCGCAAGCTCTCGCCTGCCTTGTAACTGCGCCTCGGTAAGGCCAAGGAGGTTTAAAAAAATATGAATTTTTTTTTTAAACCTCCTTGGGTAAGGCCAAATCAAAGCGCGCCGAGCGTCTCAACGCGCTCGCTTGCCCGCTAGGAGTTTATAATTCGAAGGAGTGCTAAGCGGCATTCAAATGGGCATTAATGTTTTCGCATTCACAACTTATAAAAAAGGGCATAGGTGTCCTCGTCTTTTGTAGCGTTAGCTACACTGGCCTAGCCAAGCCCGTTTCGCGCGGCACATCAGGAGCCGTGCTGCGCATGCGCAAGGATCAGTGATGTCACACGGCTTGCGCACCGGAGCCACCGGAGCCGGCACCTCTCGCGCACTCCGCCGCCGCCGCGCGCGACTCACCGCCGCCGGTCTGCGCATTCCAGAGGAGTGACGTCGTAGCCGTGGTAGACGCACTGGCGCCGGCGCGCGCTCGCTGTGCATTCGCCGTCTGACACTGCGCTGGAGCCGCTGCGCTTCTGACTGGCGTTTGCCAGTGTGGTATAGCCATGGAGAAGGAGAGCGCAAATGCTGCTCAACAGCGCAGAAGAACGGAGAAGCTTGACTCATCGGATCCCGAAGTAGTTGCCTGGCAATTAGCGGTTGAGCGTAGGAGACAACCAGGAAAGCTAAGAATAATCAGCTGAACCTTTGCTAACGCTACGTATATCTTGGCATAGCCGAGCTAAGCCACTGCAACTTTTTTTAAAAGACATCTCACATCAGAAAACTTACCGATTTGAAGACACTTAATGATACAACGTGGTGGCGTGAGTGCGTGTAGGTCTCGTAACGCGATGCGCGTTGGACAAATAATTAGTTTCAGAGATGCGGCCACTGCTTGTCGCAAATAAATGAGATCAGAGAAATCCGGGCCTGTATTTATGAAATGTGTCACGGAAACACACGCCCTCAAATCAGGCATTCGGGCGCATGCCACTCATTACAGCAATCAAATGTGACAACGAAGGAAGGAAGGAAGGAAAATAAGAGGTGAAAGGCAGAGAGGTAAACAAGGTTAAGCGTCCGGTTGGCTACTCTGCACAGTGGGATAGGGTAAGGGCAGAAAAGTTAAAACAAGAGAAGATAAAAAAAAATATAGAAAAGGAACGCATCAGTTCGCACATTCTATACAGTCTTTTAATAGGGCCTGTTTCTTTTAAAAAATATACTAGTGCTTTTAAAGCAGTTCGTGCAGACGTCGGCTGGGACCAGGGACCAAGAGAGAGAGAGAGAAAAGTCATAAGGGAAAGGCAGGGAGGTTAACCAGGCTGAGCCCAGTAGGCTACCCTGCACTGGGGAAGGGGGAGAAGGGATTGAAAGAGGAGAAGAAAGAGAGAAGTTCACAGTTCACACCTTGCACATTTACAGTCAAGCGTTCATCGCTGAGTTTCGTCACAGGCGGTCATACAGGCTTGTGCACTTCAAAAAACGCAGCAGCGCCTTTGTAGCCCTGTACATAGCATTGTGGCTTCTGTAAGGGTACAGCTGTCAGTCTTGTCGATCGTTATGCTGAGGACTTTCCTTTGTACACTAAAACGACGACAATCACACATAAGATGTGTTATCGTCTCTTTGCAACCGCAAACTTCCCAATCTGAACTTGTGGCCTTTCCGTCTAGGTGTGAAGAGTAAAGTTATAATGGAACATAAATGAAACAATCGGATACTCAGTATCAGCGTCATGGAGCCTCCATGATAGCCCTGATCGATAAACAACGACACAGAAAGAGACAGACTGGAGGAGCGCAGTATTCTGTTGGTCGCATTATGTTGGTAGCTGGAACACTAACGCAAAAAAAAAAAACGAGAGACGAACACGCACCTGGGGCAACCTTGTTTTAACAGCGAAGCTATTTAAGCTAGCAGTAATGTGTGGTTCGTGTTTCATATCAAGAAACCTCCGCACCGTAGCCATGGCAACCAGGAGGGTGTTGACACCGAGGAAGATGTGCACGCGGTCACCTCCTCGCCAGCTCCCTCCCTTCCCGACGTTTTTACAATGCATGCGTTGGTAAAAGCTACTCCAAGCATAGGCGACAAATGAGAGTTACCTCCCGTCGTGGTAAGCCATGTGGAAGGCGGAGCTTCAGATCAGGATCCAGAGAACAGGGGCGCTGGTTTTTAAAATCTGTCCAATTCCATTGGGCTAACGTAAGCTCGCGAGCAAGTGCACGGAGCTTTCCCGCTGCGTCTGTTCTGGCCATAGAGATAGCGACGCAATCGACACTAGTATGTGAAGATCGAGCGGCTGCGTCTGTTTGCTCGTTTCCAAGGATACCACAGTGACTTGGCAGCCATTGAAATACGATGTCATGTGCCTTGTCAATGTTACAACGAAATGATGGCGGAGGTGATGGCCATCAATAGGTGGCGTTTGCCTAAGAGAAGCATTGAAAACATGGTCTAAGTTGTGCTACTTGTTGACTAAGATAGGGCACCCCGACTCAAAAAGAAACACCCACTGGCAGCTCTGAAAGAGACAAACACGTCGGAATCGCTGTCAGACGCTGCAACGTATTTCCAAAAGCAATAACGTGCCGCATTATTTTGGCGCACAATAATGCGAAAAACAGAATACTGCGCTCCTCCAGTCTATCTTTCTGTGTCGTTGCTTATCGTTCAGGGCTATCATGGGGGCTCCATGACGCTGACATACTGAGTGCCCGACTGTTTCATTTATGTTCCATGATAACTTTACCCTTTCCTTTGCCGGCATCACCAGGAAAACGCAAAAGTTACGTAAGTTACGTATTCGTACAAGCTCAATAACGTTATTGGTAGAAAAGCAGGTATGCCACTGCGAGCAGGGTTGCCTTTCAGTACGCTAAAAGAATGTCACTGCGAGGGTCACTTTGCCGCCTCGGTGACCTTTTCAAGCTCGCCAGCACAATATCTTCACATCACTTCACGCCTAGAATTGTGACTCCCCTCCATATGGCGCACGTATAACTCCACCCGGACGTACAGCGCGCCCTGATGCCGCGTCGTCTTCCGGCCCGCGCTACTGCTATTCGTTCCGGCGCATCGGTTTTATTTACGAGTCACGCGTTCTCGGCTCTAATGCGAGTTCGCGGCCCCGCCGCCTTTCATAGGGCTGCTTGGCGCCGCCGCTTGTTCCCGATCTTTTATTATATGTATATTTTTTTCATCCTTTTCTTTCCGTTCTCCCTTTCACACGGCGGAAAGGCGGCGCGCCGGCTCGTACCCTCGCGCGCTCGTGGCCGTGATTTAAGGGGGGTTGAGTCGGGCGTGAAGGGTTGCGAACGGGGGGCGTCTCGCGGGAAGCGAGAGGCTGCCGCAGACGGTGCCCTGGTGGCTTGCATATTGTGGCGACGGTGCTGCGCGGGAATCTGCGTAGGGAATTGACGCTCATCTAGGCGCCGTCGTGGAGGCAGGTTTCGCGCGTTCTGGGCGCATTCAGTTCGGGTCGTGGTGCCAGTGTGGTGTGCAGTGTATAAGAGGAGGATGCCTGTAGCCTGTATTGTGTAGGACGCTGCAAAGGTGGCACACGCAGGAACACCAACGCGAGAAACAAAAGGCGAACACTGCCCCTTGGGAAACCTCTGTTTCTCGTGGTAGTGTTCCTTGGGGTACCACCTTTGCAGCGCCCTGCACCAGTACAGTCACGCCCGTCCCCTGCACCAGTACAGTCACGCCCGTACCAAGTATCTCCCCGTCGAATCGAAACGTATCCATATTTGTATTTGTTACCACTCTGCAGTCTATCAGGGGTCAATTGAAGTGGCAAGTGTGATAAAGAGATATACGTTTACCCTAGGCACAGGTAGTCATTCGACGTTATCGCACCGTCGATGTTTTTTTTTTTTTTTCTTCCATTTTCTTCGCGCCGAGTTTTCAGCAGTGGCGACTCCGCATATACGTCATGATGCTGCCGAGCGCGACTTCGTGGGTTCCATTCCCTACATCAGCGGACGCATTTCCGAAGGAGTCGTAATGCGGAAGTGCTCGCGTGCCGAGCTTACTGTGCATGTAAAGGGCATTCAGGATGGTCGAAATTATTCGGGACCTGCTCACTACGGCGTCTCTCATGGCCAGGCAGCGGCTCTGAGAGTTAAAACCTCATACTTTGATCAATATGCGTGGCTTGGAACGAGTCATTTTGACGTAGTTGTGTGAGTGCGCGTAGGCCCGCTTGATGCTGTAACTGGAGAACTGGACCGTCCAAATGATAGTAGATGAAGCAAACGCAAGTAGGTTTTAGCCGGCTCTGCCGGCATAAACGGGCCTTCAAATACCCTCTTTGTCGCTGGACAAACTTAAAGCAGATGGTGAGCATTCCTTGGAGGTGCGACGATTGCAAGTCCTATTGCAAACCCCGACTACTCCAAACCCTTATGCTATCAAACTGTGCACTGGACGTTAAGTTTTGTAGGCACCAACTTTATTTCACTGTCACCTCGCCTCTACTGAAGCTCCGTATTTATATTTTTGTGTTGCTCATAGTTCTGTCAATGTTGTTGACGCTGCTTTTACCTTAATGAGAAGTGAGTATCATGTGCGACACACCGTGACGATGATGGTGGTAGTGACGGTAGGTGCAGACGAGTCTAGCCTGGCAATCATGACTGGTTGCCAGTCGAATAAACCAAATACCGGGCCGATAAACGAAAACTAGGAATGTGACGTGCCTGCTGCAGTGACGCCTTCTGCAGGCACACATATGTGTTGCAGGCACGCATATGGTCAACCCTGTCTCCTGTAAACTTTCGAGCAGCTTATACACGTTTTATTAGAGTATGTCATGGGTTCCCATTGGCAAAGAAGAGATGCAGATGAAAGTGGACAGTCGGGGAGGTTAACCAGAAGGAAAGATTCGGTTTGCTACCCTACACTTGGGAACGGTGGAAGGAGAGGTAAAAAGATAAAGTAGTGAAAGAGAGATAGGGAGCACAGGCATGCAATCACAGCCGGTCACTATTACCGCAGGTTATCAGAGCACAATTCACAGCAGGGTATGGACGGGCAGCCAACTTTCATCGGAATGGGGACAACGCTTGCCTGCTCTTCAGGATAAACAGAGAGAGAGAGAGAGAGATTTACTATGAGCGGAAAGCTTAGAAGTATGCCTGAATAATTGTGTTCTAACCTACTACAGAAAAAAATTAATTGAAAAAGATTATAGAAGAAATATATGAAACGCAAACCTCTAAGGCTACAAATACCCTGCGATAAAGAATGCTGCATCTCGTCAGTAATAAAAAAAAAAACAGCAAGAATAAATGGCTGCGTGTGCCAATGAATTACAAAATAAAATTTAAAAAAAAAGCCGACGCAGAAAGTCCGCTTTTTCGTCGCTGAGTGCTCAAACAGTGTCAGTACGACAGAGAACTTGTAACAAGCTGGTAGCTAAGTCATGCAGTTCCTTTGAAGCAAGGTCTTCAACTACAGAAGCAAGGACACAATGTTTTCAAACTGATCGCGAAAACGTCTCTTGGTGGTGAAAGGTAGCATATGTAAACTGATTAGATTTTGGCAATATAGTACTATTGCACGGATTCCTGCGAAATTAAAAACTGTCCTTTCTTCTGTTACCTCCTATAAGTATTTAGGCATTCACGTTACCAATAAACTATCATTTTATACATACATAGGTTGTGCGATCAATGCTATAACCAAACAATTGGCTTTTGGCAGTTCAGTTTTTCGTGTGCTTTTGCTTTCCTAAAACTCATATTCTATAAAACCTTTCTAGGACCTAAGCTCGAGTAACCTTTCTGTATATGGGATCCACCTGAAACACACCTCTCGTATTTTTTCGAAGACATACATAATCGATCTGCCCGTGCTACCATTCTATGCACTTACTGTCATATTGCGAGCATACCAAGAATTAAAACTTGACTTGATCGGCTGGACTTTTGAACAAGGAGAAAACCCCGACTGATTTTTATAAAGATTTGCTTCAAAATTCTCTGCTAGAACATAACCTGTTTTTATCGTTTCGTTATGTCTGTTCGCGAATGGACCACCTCCTCAAAAGTACAGGGGCCAAGTTGCCAAATCAACAATTACTGTAATCCACTCCTGCCGCAGACAAGCCTCAAGCTGATCCGGCCAGCAATCCTGCTCCTTCTTCCTTTCACGCTGCTGTATTCAATAATATACGAACGCATGCGTAAACCCACTTAAACTCGTCCAAACCTCAGTTTCAATGCAGTGTAAACCAACTACTCTCTGTAGCACAAATTGGGGGCACTGAGACCTTTAAAAATAGGTTTGGTTGGGCTTCAATAAAAACGGCGACGAGTGTACTCGCAACAAATATCTTTAATTAAAATTTGAATTTACTTCCCGAAAGAACAGAGGAAGGCCCTCCCAAAAATTGGACTTCTTTTAATTTGATAGAGATTCGGGCCCCAGTGTCATACACAATACACTTTGAAACAGTTTGCAAATAAATGCGACTGATATATGCGTATGCACCATATCTATGCAGTGTATACATTAAAAGCCGACATTATCACTAGTAAACTAAAATATGCATAACTATATTTACGGTGAAAAAAGTGCACCCAAAGTATTAATGATAAGCCGTGATTCAGGCATTTACTAATTGAACATTTGCGACGTTCGCGTACAGTCGTCAGGGCTTTACAATTTTTTTGTGGTGTCGGGTATTCTTTATTCCTTGGAGCAACACCAACGCGCCAACATTCGACTTGAAATTAGTGCACAATCGTTTATTTTCCAAACGCTTCGGGCCCGCAACCATCTTTCTTACGGCAGCTTTGGGGCGCATTGTCGCGTACCTTCTTTGAAACGCCCGCGAGCAAAAACAAAACTTGAAGAACGCGACATTGCTTCTTGCGTTTTATTTTGTTTTCGACTAAAATAAGGTTTATTCTTTTCAGTGATACTGAACAGATTGCACTGTGTCTTCTTTATCAACAGCAGAAAAACATAAACATTCAAGAGGGGGCGATACCGTGAGAGTATATTTGAAACAATCGAAGCTCCGGGTTTAATTAGGCAGCTTGCGCATACGCGCACCTCTCGCGGATAGAGAGTGGCTATTGTTCGAGACTCGGGGGGGACTCTCTTTTGCGTCTTCCAAAGCCTTTTGCTCCCGGGGGCATTGTTGAGAACACTTGAATAGCGGGAGCAAACCACCGCACGTAACAAGATGCTCACGCTATTGTTCTTCAAGCGTTGTTTCTCTCGCTAAGTACCTGTGCATGTTGTTCTTGTTTGTTTGTTCTTTGTTTGTATCTTTGTTTTCCCTCTCAGGTGCAGCATTGTTGTCAGGACAGCGTGACCCCCAGAGGCGAATTACTTGTTTGGAAAACACCCTCTGACTTGGGAAAATGAAAAAGGATCAAGAATGCAAAGGGATATGTTTGGCTTTCAAGAGAAGTACCTTCACTACGAGAAAAATTCAACATGCATGTGAGGAACCCTTCTATTACCTTTAACACTACGCTTACGCTGCCTCCTATTATGGGTTACAAGTTTGACCGCACCCGTGAAGAGAACCATCAATATCTCTTCCAGGAAATTCCAACATTTTATGGTCGTTGCTGTTGTTCATTCTTCATTTTATTTCCGAACTCTGATTCTTCCGATAATTCTGGAGTGTCCTTGATGAGATCAGCGCTAAAACAGGGACTAGCGCGCAGCAAGTAAGCAACCATTTTGAGTGTATTATTGTGAGTCACACTATGCACTCTCAGAACGAGGACGAGTATTAGGAACTGTCTTATGTGAGAGTGCAGGGTTATCCGGTGTTTGTAGTTCACCTTTCGCTCACCTTTCGCGCCCTGATGAAGTATGTTTACTCTGACAGTGCAAAATTTTAGTGAACGCACTCCACTCGGGAGTATGACTTACTTAGACACTAGGCAAAATGACATTGCTCATATGTCAATCACCGACTGCCGAATACAAAAATGTCAGAGATGACGAGGTGAGGCAATATGATGTTGAGGATGGTAATTATAAGTAATGATGCGCCCTTTGGATGTGAGTGGCGAGAAGTAGTCAGCTAGCCTAAAACAATTAAATTATGAGGTTTTACATGCCAAAATTACGATAAGATTAGGAGACATGCCGTAGTGGAGGACTCCAGCTTAATTTCGACCGTTCGTTAATTTCGAGGATTCGTTAACGTGTGCCCAATGCACGGTACACAGTTTTTTTTGCATTTCACCCCCATCTAAATGCGGCCACCGCAGTCGGGATCAACAACAGTGCTTGAGACGCCCTGTTTTATCACCGAGTCGAACCACAGTGCACGGGGTTGGCTATTCTTGCAATAACCTGGTAAGGGTTATGTAGCTGTAGGCGTCAAAGTAACGTAGTGAGCAACTGAAATGTTTTTATACAGTGACTCTTGTTTGACCAATAAAAGTCGTACGGCACAAAAAAGAACAAAAAAGAGACGTTTTGAAGAATTTCTGTTGCAGAAAGTGCCACAACATATCTTTAATTGCGTTGGTGCTGCCATCCGCATCCAACATTCGCTAATTACAGCACGCATAGGGTCAGGTTAAGGCTCTCCAGTAATCAGTTAGTGTCGGAAAACACATTGCCAGCACTGAAATTAGATCTCAGAGTACATGATAACTGCACAGCTTGAATGCGGCCTAATAAGTCGTTATTTTCCTTATATCTCGTAGTCTTTCGAATATTGCGTCAGTCGCGAACAGCAGAAGGGTGTCCTTCGGACGCGGAACCCTTTCCCCGCACCGCCCCTAAATGTTGTCGTATGTGTTTCATGCCCGAAACCGTCGTCACTTCGTCCGACTGCTTTGGAGGGGAAACAAAAGGCCTATTAGAACTGCTGTTCATATACCTGCCTCCTGTGTGAATAATTTCTGCCGTGCAACTGTGAATTTATCGATATCACCTGCTCCGTCTCATGCTGTGCAAGTGCCACTTCTGCGTCTCCTGTGTACATTTGTGCGCTGTAATTCTTCGGAAAATCTCCGTTTGGCTATTCCGGGAAACAGGCATTTTTTTGCGATTCCCAAACGGGCGTGTTGCGCTGAATGCGCGAGGCCTCGTCGGACTCCCTAAGCTGAGTTTTATGGCACCTGGCCAGTAATTGGCAGAGTGGTCACGTGGGAGAGCGGAGTGCTGAAGTGTCCTACGCTACCGCTGACTACTTTGGGTGACCACGTTGAGTGACAGGGTAGTTATTGGTGGTGACGATGGCTTGGAAACAGGCGGGTTTATTCTGTGACTTGTGGGCGGTAAGTAATAATAATAATAATAACAATAATCAATCAATCAATCAGTCAATCAATTAATCAATCATTTATTTATCGTGCCCAGGAACAACCGCGAGGTCTAGGTGCTGGCGCACGTATACATAGAAAAAGAAATACAGCAGGGGAATATCAGTAAAAAAACAATGAATGAATAATAATAATAATAATAATAATAATAATAATAATAATAATAATAATAATAATAATAATAATAATAATAATAATAATAATAATAATAATAATAATAATAATAATATTAATAATATTAATAATAATAAAAATACCACTTTATTAAAATTGTCTTCAAAGTACAACTACGGCCTGCCAGAACCACAACGGGTTGTGGGGCAGTGCCAGGTAGCTGACATCACCTTCAGCACTTCTCATTGCAAATTGCAAAGAAAAAGTGATGTCCCACATTTATGCTTATATACAGAAAGAAAAGTAACACTTACAAGAACACGTAAAATCAAGAAATTATCCAAAGGAAAGTTCGAGCAATACGGATTTTGCTTTCCCGAGACCACGGCAATAAGGTATAGTTGCTGTGGCATTTTGTTAAACGCAGCAAGGACGTAACCTTTTCCGAGAATGTTTCCTGATAAATTCAAGCTTGAGGAACAATGAAGCGATCACGCGGGCTGAAGGCGCTACCAGGTGCATGGGGGATTCAATATGTTTGGCCCCATAGATATTTAAGGTGACTGTTGAAAAAGCGTGCCGATATTGGGCATGTGTGAGAAAAAAGAAACCGTTATTTTCACCGATTACAACTCAACAACACAACAAGACAACAAAAATATTTGCTTCAAATGTTAACATGCTATAACATGAAAATTAATATTAACGATTAGAATTCATTTATTATCTCATTCTTAAGTAAGAAAATCCCATTTAAGTATCCATAATTTTTCTTCCCACTGGCGCCCGATTGATGGCCAGTCCCCCGTAGTGGGTTGTGCTATTTCTATAGGCACCAAACCAAAGCATAAGCACACCGTTTGCAAAGAAACAAGTAAGGTCTTTATTTGAAAGCACAGAGGTAGGCCTATGTATGGTCGTAACAAAGTGTAAACGGCGTTAGTACATGCGTGCTGACTATAACCCTGGTGCAATGCAGTGCTGCATTGCAAACACTTTGCACTTGACGCACTGCGTACGAAAATATTCGCTCGTAATCTACTCTCCAATGGCAGAGGAGAGGGGAGAGAGACTGTAGAAGAAGCAGTGCCGAATAACGCGAAACAAACAAAGCACCAAGAACGACGCGAATTGACATTTCGACTCCAGTGTTGACTTCTTAATGATCAGCATTTAAATACGGCTCATCGTCTTTGTCACGCTGCTGACATTCCATATGGCGCATGTTTGAGTACTAAGGACACCTGCTAGAGTTTTGAAAAGCAACCGATTTACTAAATATGTGCGTATAAGAGAAACTCGAGGTCTTGACGTTGCTTTGACGGAGAATATACCAGGGACTTGTAGCACATCTTTGAGGACATGTGCGATATGCTTTTATGTATATGCTCTTAATGCGATAGCATTAGAGGCGGATCTCGCACTCTTTGTTGGTGTCCACCTATCAAAAAAAAAAATGTGGGCCGATCTCGAAGGTAGCGCAGTTAAACGCAGCATGTCAAAGCGGTTTCACGATGGAAGAGTGCGAGAAACTGGCGCGATATGTCGGCGGCAGACGTTTCAAAGAGCGACTTTGGCACGAGAAATACATGCATGCGATCGTGGCCTAACGGTTAGAGCATTTACGCTGCTTTGTTGGAAGACCGATCGTTCGAGCTCCCCATCATTCATGCATTTTAACGCGACAGCGTTAAGGGCCCCGTGTCGCAAGAAATTCGGTATTGGCTTCGGCGTCCGGCGGCGTGTCTATGAGAAAAAAATTATATTTGGGTATACGTATATGCCAGATCTTGCTATATGACATGCGGTACAGGCGGGTTATATTGCCACACCATTCTATCACTAAAGTTGCTCCTAACGTCTCTTAGATTCTTGACAAAGTAATTCCTCGGAATTTTTATAATGGCAGCCCACAAAGAATGTCATGAAGCGAAACACCGACAGCACATCTGTTAAATCTTCGCAGACTGAAATATTAGAAGTGCGAAATAGCAGAAACCTGAAAATATTGTTTGTTTTTCTTTGTTTTTTTTTGGCAAAGCTGTGCACGACCAGCGGGATCAGCCCATGCAAGAGGCTGCGTTTCACCCAGAAAGCTCGCCTTCGGGCATAGCGTTCACCGCCAGCGTTTCCCTTTAAACATGGCGGTTACATAAGCTGCAGTTGCCAGGAAGCGTGAGAAGCAGTGAGATATCTTTGAATGCTATCGCGTTCCACTCTTAAAGGCGAAGCTAAAGCGTGCTGAAAGTTATTTTTTTTCTATAGCATGATAGCCTAACTTTCTGCCACTTTGGAGTTATATCTAACAAAAAACTGGAGGTGTGTGGAGCGCACGCGATCGCGTCACAGTGTCCACGAAATTGCAAGGCGGGTACGAGTTAAACAGAGGTCATTTTTATAAATGCGAGTGTGCTAACGCACCCATGACACACGTGCACGCCGCTGTCAAAACGGCACAATCGTCACAACTTATGTTACATTGCATACTTAAAGAGTTAGCGGTATGTTCTCACGGCCGGGGCGGCTGCATTTCGATGGACGCAAGATGCAAGAACGCGCGCGAACCGTGCAATCGGTGCACGTCAAAAAACACCAGGTGGTCAAAATTAATCTGGAACCCCCACTACGTCTTGCCTCATAATCATATCGAGGTTCGGGCACGTGAAAGCCGATAATTTATTAGTTTCTTTTATTTCTATGTTCTGGCTTGGCTTTCCCAGGCAAACGCACTGTGCGTCGCCGGCGTCGCTGGAAACGATTTAACGCACTGAGCGCACGCAACTTATCCACCGTCGATATCACGACAGCACGACAGCGACAATTTACATGGCGACGGCGAAAACACACTTCGAGTGTTCGCATAATTGTTAACACAAATACAAAATCCGAGGACACCAGGCACTTCTTATGAGTTGTGAATGCGAAAGCATTAATGTCCAATTGAACGCCCATGGGCGGTCCTTCGAGTTTGGCGCTGCGAGTAACGTACCATAGCGGTACTTGCTGTCCGAGCCAGCAAACAGCAGCAGCCTGCGGTGCCAACGCCGCCTGTTACCGACGTCCTGCGCGACGAGAGACCGAGGGAGCCGCGGCGGTCACCAAGGTCGGAAGCGCGCGCCGGCTTCCCAGAGCAAGAGCGAGGGTGACGTGGCGTCGCGTCGATGCTCTCTCCCCTCACGCAACACCTGGCCCGCTGTAGCGGCAGCAAGTGTTTCCTTTCGCCCGCTATGTGCCGTCGAGGCGTGCTCGTGATGTCGCGTCGCAGCCAATGGGAATTAGCCTGCCGTTTCGCCGCTACAGACGACAGACGCATGCTCAATGGGCCATTTGAAGCTCTCGCATCAAACATTCGTGTCTAGTAAACGTTACTGAAATCGCATATCATCATCATCCTCAGCCTATATTTATCTCCACTGCAGGACGAAGGCCTCTCCCTGCGATCTCCAATTACCCCTGTCTTGCGCTAGCTGATTCCAACTTGCACCTGCAAATTTCCTAACTTCATCATCCCACCTAGTTTTCTGCCGTCCTTGTCTGCGCTTCCCTTCTCTTGGTATCCATTGGGTAACTCTAATAGTCCACCGGTTATCCATCCCACGCATTATATGGCCTGCCCAGCTTCATTTAATTTCTCTTAATATCAATTAGAATATTACCTATCCCCGTTTGCCTCTCTGATTCACACCGCTCTCTTCTTCTCTCTTAACGTTAGGCCTAACATGTTTCGTTCCATCTCTCTTTGTGCGGGGCCTTAACTTATCACATATCATATCACCTACCTAACCATATATACCTACCTTTATTTTTGCTTTTCACGTCTCGTTCTCAGTAGCCGTCAACGGCCTGCTTACGTCCTCTGCAGAATAAACGCACTTGCAGCGATATCCCATTACTCCCGCCTTGGCTTAGCGGATTCCTCCTTGAGAGTTTATACCAAGCGCATAAAATAGCTTCGTCTTCTTCTGAATTTTGGCATCTAAAAATTGACAGGTTTAAAGCTACACACTCTCAACGAAACCTCTTCGTAAGCGACATTTGAACTTTAATTGCGTGCAAATCTCTACAAAAAAAATTTTACAAAGCGAGAAAGATTGTTTGGGTCACCGGTAAGGTCACGAAATGTAGCCCCAAGCTAATGGTACAAATGGGCATTCGACAAGCATAGGCCCATCCTTCAAAGGGTTTGAATGATGCGCATACATTGGTGTTTGGAGGACACACGGACATAGAGCGTTAAGCAAAATATGATTAAATAAAGTTAATCGAAACTATGATTTGGCAAAATGGGCATATTACGAATGTTGTATTATTGTGGTAAGCGATTGCATATATTTCCAACCTGTCGATAACACGACGCAACGTGTCAATGGTGTGCTACAAATTAACATAATGCCCTACGTGATTAGGTTAATTGTATACCGTTGATATAACGACGCAAACAATTAGGAGCATGTATGTTTTCAGCATGTTACGGGATTCGATACACGTTCCCTTTGAACAACTTCGCGGCTTAAGAAAAAGCGTTAGCTCGGGCTAACCTTCAATACCACCTAATCACATACATACAAAACTCAGAAATGCTTTTCCTAATAACTGTTGGACCGATTTTATTTACTGGACTGATTATTCGGTTTATATGATTGGAGTGAAATGATTATAATGGAGGCCCCAAGGTAGCGCTTTCTCCTGTTTAAATACATGACAAAGTACAAATTGTTTTTCTAGGAAAGCGCTGCACCAATTTTGACGGACGTATGTGGAATTGTAAAGATAATCTTAAACTATGGTGATTGCAGCGCACACGGTCTTTATTTAGGCCGACAGGTATTTAAAAAAGAAGTTCTTGAATATTGCACAATTTCAAGAAGTTCAACTATGGAATACACAACTATGTCCCATAGCAACAAAAGGATATCACGATTCTGCAACCTTCATTTATGGATACATCTTAAAGCGGACAAGAAAGATGTATTATACATCGCTCTAACACCACTAATTTGTAAATAGCACTTTTGTAAAATCAATGTACTCATTGCAACAATTATGCCTTAGCGGCATATACATGTGTAAAATTTTTCCGCTATTGTAACGCCTTTAGGATGGTAATAAGACTGTTTAAATCTGTATTACCAGAGTAAGAGAGTAAAATAGGATTAGGCGATCTTGATTATCAGCATTGACGTCCGCCTTACCTCGCCGAAAAGTATAGTTACGAGTCACGTTTACATGAATACGGTAGAAGCACATCGCATTATTTTAGCGTATCGAATGTGCCCCCACACCGCCATTTACATGAATGCGCCTTTTCCTGTGCAGCAAGCTAATGACACGTAGTGTCATATTTGAAAGTTATCGCTCTCATATCCGATAAGTCTCCCGCGTTGTGAAATTCACCGAAACAACCTGCAGGATGTCGGCTACATTCCGCCAGGTTCTTCAATTGTCCGCGTGGAGCAATTTACGCGACGTTTATCTCGTGCACGAAGACGTAACCTATTTGCTCCAGGATATTGAAATTTGCCAGCTGGTCCGCAAGTGCTCCCATGTTCAGTAGTAGCGGCTTCTATCTCCTCAAAGGGGACCTGGCTACATTAGCGCCGCGAATAAAGTAACTCGCCGATGTTATTGTAATATATTATTGATAAATAAGGCACCGTTCAAGCGCGAGTAATCTACTTAGGAGTCAGCAGAAATTGCGTGCCTTGTCAATTCTGCCCAATTTGGTTTTTTTTTTATCTCCCGCATTTCGGCAGCCGTCGCTGCCGTTTGGGTAATTGGCCGGTTGTCATCCCGCAACGAATGCTTTCCCATAATTCTTGATACAATGCGCTTTTGTTTACATGCGCCGCTGAAATGCGTGTTCTTTATCGCAGTTGGGCGCATTTTAAGCGACACTGTTTGCTAGGGAATTGCCTCGTTCACATGAGATGTGACGCGCTTGAAAGTTGATTCGATATGCTTCTGCCAAAATTCATCTAAGTGCTGTTGCGTCCCGAATCGGCCGGGCGCATTCTTTGATTGTTTCTCATCGAGGCAGGCCCTTTCATGAGCGTCGCCCAGGCGGCGACAGTGCCAGACACCGACGAAACGGGCAAACAAGCGCCCCCTTCTCGGCGGTGCGCATTCTTTGGGTGCTTCCCCCGATTCCACCCCCTTCATCAGCGGCCGCCTGCCTGGCGACGCGGCCAGACACCGGCAGTGACGTTCGGACAAAGAAGCTCACTTTGAAGCGACCGACCACAACCGCCACCCCTCGTTAGAAGCGAGGATTAGTGCAAAGGCCATTCTCCCGACCCTGGCAAGATGACCGTCGGAGGGCAAGAAACTAAGCCACCGACTTTCGTGGAAGGAGTGCCAACCCCCTGTTTCCGGATTGCCTCGTCCTTGCTTCGAAGATGCAACATTAGAGGCGGAGTTCAGCGAACAAGACTGATTGGCCGCATCAAGGTCATCTGATTCCCTAGTCGGGCCAACTAGGGAAGACCGATGTTTTATAAGGAGACACCTTGCGTGCAGTGGTGTGTCCTGACGAGTTCTGACATGTGCTCAGACATGTAGTGAGCTGAGACTTTCAAAGTGCTCCCCCGTGGAGTGGGCTTCCATATTTGGAGCCACTGTAAATAGTGTAAAATAAACCCTTTTTCTCTCGCTCTTACTCCCGGACGTACTCATCCCTTTGGCTGAAGGATCACCGGCCTAAACGCTACCGAGTCTCAACTACCCGTTCCCAACAAACTGGCAGCAGTGGCGGCATTAATCCCCGACCCGCAACAGCGCCGCTACTGTCTTGTGCGAGACCATGGACAGGACTGCGGGAGCACTCGGGAGCGGCCAACCAATTATATTGTAAGTTTTCAGAACTCTCTTGAGGTACTGTAACTATCTAGTTACATTCCCGCCTATAATTCATTTTCTGTTACAGACCTGCTCTTTAAATAATACCAGGGGTTCGAAATCTCTTCTGAAGCCCGAAATGAGGCCTCTCCTATTCACTGGTGGCTTCGACCCGTGGAACTTTATTATTTTCTAAACCTAATACTCATGCACGACATTGCGAAATACATTTTTTTTGTACTTAGCAGTATTCTCGAGTATTTCTTCCTTGGCTTTTATTATAGCGTGCAAAACGGGAGATCTCAAACTTCAAACTCCATATTTTGTGCCCACACTTGCGAGAATGTCATCTCGGTTGCATATAAATAGGTCGGCACAGGTGAGTGCCATATCGCATTCCTTGCCCTGCACTCGCCTGATATTCCATAGCGTTCTTCTCCAACATCGCATTCCGCTTTCAGGTCAGACATTTTTTTTTTCAAAGACATCCTGTCGTGCCATTCAGCGTCCGGGAATTTCTGATTTTAAAACGAGCAGCGCAGTACTTCTCAGTCTGCGTCCGTGGGTCACCGTCCGGAGGCCGCCGTGACAACTAGTAGAGGAATCTGGCGCTCATCTCAAGACGCCGGCCTTTATCGCACGTGCCTAATCTCTATGCAAATTAGACGCAGATATGACTTGGAGCAGGTAGGTGTGTACCAGGTTTCCTTTTTTTTCCTTTTTTTTTTAACTGAGCATTCGAGAAGACTGCATGCGCGAAGCTGGTGCTGTGCAATGTGATGAAGACAGTGCAGTTAATATTATTTTCTTCAACTTCTTTTCTAAACACGCGTGCGAAAGTTATGGACAGGTTCATGCAAAGGCCGTGACCTAGACTTGCGGGCACATTACACATTTCCAGCAATTCGGGGGAAGCTGCAAATATTAAAAGAATCAAAGGAAACAGGACGGGGAATATACTGGAGCAACCATACATAAGCAAGGTCGTTACTCCGAGGTACTCGACAGTGTTCCTATACCATGCTTATTCGACTTCAAGCTTGTTTGTTTTCTCTGCAAGTATTCAACTCCTTCCAAAACACACCTATCCCTTTCCTCCCGATTGGGACAGTCGGCTACATCTCTAACAAAGGACAACAGATTTACCGGAGTGTTCAGCGGGTCAAAGGCAAACTTTGTGCCACAGCACAAATCATTTTCAACGTTCGCGGGTAATCGGCAATCAAAAAGGCACGTCTCCTCTCCGGGTGCTGCTTCTTGCTACGCCTGAGACGAAGACGAGGCACATGGCTTGGACTGCCATCTGTTCCACAAAACCTCAGTAACAGCAGCAGCGGCTTCCCTGCCCTGTTCTGCTTTATTCTCAAACTATTTTCTGTTACCCTGAAGCCCTGGAAATGCACCATATGCAAGGATTGCAATTCCAAGCCCAGGCCATAAGTTAGCTTTGCGGGGAGCATAGTGTTGCGGAGATGAATATATGCAAATCTATGTATATTCAACGCACATATTGGAATCCATGTGAAGCGACGCTTTTAGTGAAACGGTGTGTACTTAGGGCTGTACAACTAACGGCAACGCGTACAATTGTGCTTTCTTTCATGCTGTGCGACACGTAACCTCGGGCAATGTTACAAATATTTGTCTGCCACAACGGTCGCCGCTTTAATTATTTTTTTTTTGTTGGGCACTACAGGGCCTCACAATACAAGCCACAATTAAAGCACCAAATCTGTCGTCGTGGTCATGCACAAAAACAAGATCCGCGAAAACTCGTATCTTGTTCACTTAGTATACACCAAAATTGGCATGGAAAGGTACGAATGTTTGACTAACATAACTGATAGGTCATGACGTCAATAACGTCACATGCTGGTCAGTTGCGTCACGATTAACGATTAATAAAATCACTTGTGGCGCATACCCGCATTGTATATGCGGGTATGATCCAGGGATATGCGGGAATTAGCAGAAACTTGTGAAAATCGCTTCCGAAACGCCAGTCTGGTACCAGCGCAGCGCAAGAGAGGGCGCCACCACCCCACAAGCGCTTGATTCCTCCTCACTTGTGCAAGAATAGCGCAAGAATAACATAAGGGAAACACCGGCGCATCACTGCTTCGCACTTCCCCAGGTTCCACGTTAGTGGAGCTGCATTTGCGCTGGATTTGAACTACACAAGCGCATGATTTGAATCCAGCGCTTGATGTATTCCCAATCCTGCTCAAATCATGCGCTTGTGTGCTTCAAACCAACGTATAGAGTTAACACAAGGGAAACACCGGCACATCACTGCTTCGCACTTTCCCAGGTTCCACGTTAGTGTAGCGGCATTTGCGCTGGATTTGAACCACATAAGCGCAGAATTTGAGCAGGATTGGAGCTACAATTAGGCACAGGATTTGAGCAGGGTTTCAACTACACTGCGCGCTATTCTTTTTTTCATCTTTTTTTTTTTTTTTTTTTTTTTTTTACAGCGAAGCTGTTTATGGCTAGGGTTCAGTGGATTTTTCGTGTGCGTAAGGCAAAATCTTAGGTCCTACGCGAACGCGCTCGTCCCGCTGCTGGCGTGTTCGTCGCCATCCTTTTCCACAGCTGGCTCGTCGGCGTCCCTAGGATAGGTATTTTGAGTATATTAGTTACCAATAGGCACCATTTTCAATATCAACAGACGCCCAAGTAAATAAAGGTTTCTCAAAGATTTGCCGCTGTGCAACCCACGTCGACCACGTCTACGTTCGCACTGCCCTCTCTTTGTCGGCGTTCCAAGCGCTTGCCTATTTAGTTTCCTTTCCTTCCGCTCTCCCGTGGTGGCTGTATAATATAAACAAACCAGAAAGACAAGCTGTCGTTCTCCATTTTGAATTTCACTTCCGTCGTCGTACTGGGGAGGCTGCGGATAGTCTGCAACTCCCGCTGAGCAACGCGCGTATGAAGAGCGACGGCGAGAACAGATGCTAGCGTGCAATCGGCGCCGGCGGGCCCGCAAACACCATTTGCCCGCCGATCAAGACAAATAATTACCATCGATCAAGACAATAAGTTTGTGTGCGTACCTTTCCTCACGATGACCACCGATCAAGACAATGGATTTGTTCGTACCTTTGCTCAACATACTTTGTGATGTTTGTGCCGTGTGCTAAACATCTTCGCTGGTCATCCACCCACCTTCACGGAGTGGAATGGCTCATGATTTTTTGCTATAAGCTGTTGATCTTGTTCAGCGTTTATTTATGCAGCGCGAATCATTTTTATAGCATTATAGCGTGTTCAATCACAAGACACGACGTGTTCGACGTTGTAGAAACTCGCCACAGTGGCCACATTACGATAGAGAGACGCATAGCGAACTTCAGAGACGGGATATATATATATATATAGTTCAGCGGAAAACCGCTAGGTGGATGGAAGTAGTTAAAGGGAGAAATGAGACATCCACGCATTTAGTAGAAAAGCCACGAGAAGGTTGGAAGGCACAAGCGCGAAGATTCGACAAATCCGTGCACTACCAAGGCCGCGCTGACGTAATTCATAGAAATCTTGCCACACGATACTTATACTCGTATATATAACATATACTCGTGGCTTTTCTCCTATGCTTTGTATGCCGTTAAGGACCTAAATTAGGGTGCAATCCTATTTTCTAAGCGCAGGCGGCAATGAGAATAGGAGTACACGTGCATAATTATAGCGGGTTGTTGAATTCATAATACAATATAAGTATAGTTGCATTTGAGTTGGAGTGCATGCTATGCAGGCATTCCCAAATCCTGACTGGGAGACTACCACTGTCGTTGAAAAGAAAAGTGTACAATCATTGTATTCTACCGGCGCTAACATATGGGGCAGAAACTTGGAGGTTAACAAAGAAGCTCGGGAACAAGTTATGGACCGCACAAAGATCGATGGAACGAAAAATGTTAGGCCTAACGTTAAGAGACCGAAAGAGAGCGGTGTGGATCACAGAGCAAACGGGGATGGCCGATATTCTAGTTGACATTAAGAGGAAAAAATGGAGCTGGGCTGGCCATGTAATGCACAGGGCAGATAACCGATGGACTATTAGAGTTACAGAATGGGTGTCAAGAGAAGGGAAGTGCAGTCGAGTACGGCAGAAAACTAGGTGGGGTAATGAAATTAGGAAATTTGAAGGTAGAAATTGGAATCAGCCAGCGCAAGACAGGGGTAACTGGATATCGCAGGGAGAGGGCTTCGTCCTGCAGTGGACATAAAAACAGGCGGATGACGACGATGATGATATAGTTGCGTTGGTAGTGTCCAAAACATATCGGTGGTGACGTACTTCCGGCTCCTTCAATTGATTCCGCCACATGCGCTATAGTAAAGCATAGCATCCGAGATTAGATTTTCTTGCTCCTAGAAAGCCTGAGCTGTCGGCGTGATTCATTACAGATTTGCAGATCTCGCAATAGCTTCTGGCGCCTGCAATGAAATAAAAAGCATGGCCAGGGAAACTAATTTTTTTTACTGCGAGAAGCCTGCTCTGTGGCCATGGTTTGGACACCACTATGCGACTAATTTTCAGTCACGAAGTCGTTTCAAGCCGGAGAGGCGAAGTATAGGCAATTCCATGTACTATCAGTCGCATGCCAGTAAAACAGCGCCATGCGCACTGCTCCCTTAGAAATTAGCGCTACAGTCCCTCTAGTAATTTTTGTACGAAACAGGTAGACCGATACCGAGATGGCGAAAATGAATCTAGAGCTCTCCACTACGATTTCTCGCACAGCGCCGTGTTGCTAAGGCGAATTGTTCTTACTCTTTCATCCCATGACTCATATCCACTATTAGAGATTGCCAATCGGCTTGATGGCTAAATTGCAATTGAATATAGAATTTAATTTTAATTTACGAACCCTTACAATTGCTGGAGAGCAAACACTTAAGAGTTCGCACACTGCGTATTTCCCAGGAGCGTCTCCAAATGGGGCTGCAACCGAGGAAGACGAAGAAGCCGCGATAGTCTCATTACTTGCATCGCAGTAATCGTCACAAGAATAATGATAATAATTATCGTAACCCACAAAACATGTCATAAGCAATTGCACGCCCATATTAAGAAATAATGCCAACCGCATTAACTTCTCCAATCATATCGAAACTCTGAATGGGCCATAAATTTTCTTTTCTTCTTGGTCTTTTCTATTTTCTTATTCGGCGCGACTCCCACTATAGCATTCATCGCGGTAAGAAGTTGCAACGTATGCCTGCAAACGAGCTAATAAACTTAGCTTCATACAAGATGGTACCTTTGCGGGAAATTTCAGAGGAAATTGGCCAGTGGTATAACGGGAAGAGTAGGAATACCTGACCCTCCTATTTCGGCAATATTCAAGTACACGAGTGTACTTCCACTCCGCTCCCAGTTAAATGCGGCCACCACGGTTGGCAGTCAAACCCACGACTTCATGCTGAGCAGAAGGCTACGAGAAGTGATTAAGCCATCGCGGCAAGTACGCCAAAGAAGTTGAAGTATGCCTATTTAAGCACTACTATTACAAATTCTACGGTTTAGGAAAATTATTATTCTGTCTATTTTCATTACTAAATTGCGCACTAATTGTAGTTTCTAGAAACAGTATATAAAGGTTCAGGTGCCCAATTCTTGGCCAATCCCCCAGAGCGAGTACGAGCCATGTTTTAAGGACATCATCATCATCTTTCTTTCTTGCTCGCTCGAGCACTCGTGCGCGCCTCGCCCCGCCAATAGGATCCACTACAGAAGAAGCAGCGTTCGGTTCCATTGGAAGGGCGGCCAGCAGGATGCACCAGCAGTCATCGCAGTCCGAGAACATGGGGTCGGCGACGGGCCCCGTCTCGGGTTCGCGACGTTCGGCGGCCTTTTCGGGTGCCTTCCGAATGACCCGACGGGACCTCATCGCCACGGCCCTGCTCGTCTCGGGCGCGTCGGCCATCGTCGTGACCGCCGCCATCGCGGCCCGCAGCCGCCACCGCCCCGAGCCGTTGCCGTCGCTGCTAGACCTGAAGCCACCGCGCGAGAACCCCTGGCAGACCCGACACATGCCCCTCTACTTCGAGTGCGAGTCGAGCGCGTGTCGCGCTACGGCCGAAGACCTGAGGAAGAACGTCGCTTGGTCCCTGAACCCCTGCGCGGACTTCTACGAGTACGTCTGCTCTAGCGACCGAACGCAGACGAACGTCTATGACTACGCCGTGGCCCACTACCTGCGCGAAGTCAGGGAAGTCATCCGCAAGTACCAGAACCTCGGCTTCTTCTCGAGGACCGCGATGTCGAAAAAGATCACCGGTTTCTTCAGTGCCTGCCAGTCGAGCCGGTTGGATCTGTCCTCGTGGAGATCGCAGCTGGCACACACGTGGAAGTACCTAGACCTCGCTGGGAACCTGGAAGGAGTCGAGAGCATGCTGGCCACGTTCTCGAGGGTGCTCGAGGTCTTCCCCATCGTTCACGTGGCCGTGCTCGAGGCCTCGCACCGGACGTGCGTGGTTCTCACCAAACCCGACGGCAAGGGCGCCGACCGCATTTTCCATGTGCCGCACGCGTTCTCCACCTCGTTCCGGCATTTCGCGGCGGGCCTCTTGGGTCACACTGGGAAAATCCCCGCAGACGCCGACAACCTCATCAACTCTGCGGCCAAGATGGAAGCCGAACTCCAGAAGTACTCGGGTCCTCAAGGTGAGCGTTACTACCACCTTCACGAGTACGGCGATATCCCCGCTTCGGAGGTCGGCAACGGCAGCACTGCCTTCGACTGGACGACGTACCTGAGGAACTTTCTCACGGGCGTCGTGTCCGTCAAGGCCGACTCGTGCGTCATTGTCAAGTCTCCGGCGTACGTGAGGCACGTCGTAAAGGTCTTCGGCAAAGTCTCGAAAAAGGACGTGCGCTCGTTTCTCAAGCTAAGGGCAGCCATGGCGCTGATGCCCTTCCGCAAGTTGGCGGACGCTCCCGGTAAAGAAGAGGTGGAAAAACTGTGCACGCTGGCTACGTACAAGCTCTACCGCTATGCTTTCCTTAAGGAGTTCAACGACACGCAGCTCCTACAGGTGTTTGTCAGCGCTGGCGAGAAGGAAGTCATTGTGAGGATGTCCTACAGGTGAGGCAGACGTTTTGTGTGTTCGGGGTATATCAACGACGTGAGGAAGAGCACGTGTAGTCGTGGCTAAGTGAGTGATGATACAGAGGAAGAATGAGCACGCGAATCGGTCACACAACCTGGAACAAGAGGTGGCGATATTGCATGGCAGCGTCTTCTTTTTACCGACTAATGAGCTGTTTGCTCACTTGGACTACCTGTTTAGTAACTTTATTGCGAACGCAACTAGCAGTCAGAACAAGAGCTTAGACGCAAGCGCGGGTAGTTTGCGTAGTTGTTCTCTTGCGGTAGTCCAATATACCAGGAAATTACAGCATAAAATATCCTTGGCGCTATATTTCCCATCACTTCGTAGAGCACAAACTGAACCGCTGCCGCTCCCCAATAAGGACCTTTAGTTACGCCGCACGAGAAGTCCCCGTTAACAAAATCTGTAAACATAAATCTTAGTTACTTGCTTCTCAGGTTGATATGCCGGACCATATAGGCTTGCAGCGCGTTGCACGTAAATTGTGAAATCATTCTTCCTTGACGCGGTGCTAAGCGCTGCGATGACAATCAGCTTTTCGTTGTCTTCCGCCTTGCTGTTTGCATAGTGTAAACGTAAGTAAACTCGAACTTAGTAAGCCAGGTAGCAGTTTCTAATTCGCAACCACTTGGCGTGCCTTTATAACGTGTCAATGCAAAACCGCTTACGCGAGCAGGAACGTCATTACGGAAGCCCTGCCCGCGTCCAAGGTTAAAAACAAGGTGGACGAGGCTATGAGAAACGCAAAAGCCAAGTACTTCCGGATCATCAAGGACGTGAATCAGTACTACTACAGCGACGCCACGAAACCTGACAAGGAGATCGCCTACAACTACGTCCAGGGTCTGGGATCCATGACGCAGTCTTGGCTGCGGGTCGTGGTCGCTTCCGGAGGCAAGATCCAGGACAACCAGCTGAACATCCGCTGGGACTTTGACCCAGACACGAACAAGCTCGTCGTCCCCGTCTCTATAGGCCATATGAAACTCAAGGGTGACAAGGAGTTCTTCCTGGAGTCCACAGGTCTCGGAGGGGCCATGGTGCGATTCCTGTACAGGGCGTTCCACGAAAGGACCCTCTTCTCAGCCGGAAACGCCAGTCGGGAGGGCCGTCACAACAAAACGGCGACAGCTTGCCTGGAGAAGCAGTATGGGTCGAAGGTACATGTACAGAATTTGTTAAAAATAATCTGTTAGCTTGCTGGCGGAGCATGTAAAAATAGGAAAGGATGATCCAGGCACTCCTAAATGTGTGCGTCTCCCTTTCGCATTGCCTCGCGTTCCGCCAATGGTTACGTAGCAAGTAGCTCATAATTATTCAGACGCTTTGCCTTAAGCTTAGACGCATTGTCGCTGTGCCGTGTCGCAGGCATCGGGAGGTGGCGTGCTTGGCATCGTGAAGCCTAGGTGATTGAAGAGCGCTAGTGTCACACGATTAGTGTTGAGTGATTAGGGGTAGCAGGGGAACCCAGTACACAACACAATGACAGAAACGGTCACGCGCGCCATGATTCCTAAAATTTGACAGTCTTATCTATCTCATTAGCCTGTTCCAACCATGGAACAAATTCTGCTCCCGCACACTTCCACTTGTCTTGGGTTCAAAGTGCAACCTTCAAGTTGGGGAGCTTACGCTACTGAGACACCACCTTGCAACTAACGCAGCTGCAAGTTCTTTTGCTAATGTTTGGGTAAGTAGTTATTAGTTGCAATTGGGTCCTTCCGGGCCGTTCAACGTCTTGTTTTACGCAACGCCTTGCAATAAAATTAGCCACCACGGTTTTGCTTCATTATGATTCCACCCTTTTGGCATAATAGTTATGCTGTTTCTTGGGGTGAATAACGTGGTACTCAAAATGACTTCAATGAAGTGTCCATGATGAGGCAACCGCTCGGCCTGATCCCATGCGTGCCCTTGTTTCAGTTTAACTCTGTCAGAACTTACGTCAAACAAGCAATCGAGTGCCCTCGTTCGCTGTACACTTGGCGCATTTCTTTAATGCGGTGTTGTTGTTTCTTTTACCTCCACTTCGCCTCTTCATGCAGAGTATATAGAAAGCCGGCCGGTCATTTGGTTGAGTGCCACATGCGTCATCCTCTTGCTTTAGTATATCTTCCTCTGTAACCTTATTACGCTTTCCAGGCAGTGAACAACACCAAAGTCAATGGACGCCGTGTCTTGAGGACTGTGGCCGCCGACAATGCCCTTGTGCCGGTGCTGCACAAGGCCTTCAAGACCTCGCTGTACATCCACAAGATCGAGGTAATCAACTACAAGAGGCTGGAGATGTCGCTGGCCAACCTTCCGGACGTGGACGCCGACCAGCTGTTTTTCCTGATGTACGGCCAGACTTTCTGCGAACCGCACGAGGACACCGCTAAGGTCCTGGCGCAGGCCCCATGGCCTCCAGCAAAGATCAGACTCAACACCGCGCTGGCCAACTACCCGGAGTTTGCCAAGGCCTTCAAGTGCAGCAACGGGACCACCATGAATCCAAAGAAGCGCTGCTCGGTTTTCGGCACCCATTAAAGTGTTGTCACAGAATACTGTCTTCTTTTTCTGGTTCACAATATACTCGCAAAGTTCTGTCTCTCTGGTGGCGGGCATCAATGACCAGTGCTCGACTGGTGTGTAGTGATGGCCGTCGCAGGCGGCCGAAAGTGCTTTGCGAGAAGTTAAAGAATGATACATGAGTGTACATGCGTGTAAAATACATGAGTGTGTCTGCAAAAGGCATGAGTCATGTGATGAGGCCACAAGAACGGCAGCAATACATGTTTATTTCAACCGATACCCCACAAAACAATGGAAAGCTTAAGGCGCGTAACATCACACCGGCTACCGTGTCACTGTTTCACATTGTGCACGAAAAAAAAACATTTTTTAAAATTAAATTAAAGCACAGCTTTTCTGGCGTCTTCCTTCGAGTTTCCCACCACAGCTGCCGCCGCCGCCGCCGCCGCTGCCGCCGCTACTGCCGCCGCATCAGAACCCCGTCACCTTAGTAGTCTTGCAAGTATCATCCCTGCTAGTTGCTCGCTAGAAGCTTGGAGGATTCGTCCGTACCAGATATACTGCAAACAAACACCCGATATGACAAGAGTCGAGGTGGCCCGCGGCGGCAGGTGATGCACTACAAAACCAACACGTCGTCACTATCATGCTATTGTCGTCCATTTATCGCTGTCATGCCATTCCTTCGTTGTCATGTCATCGTCATGCTTAAACCGATTTCGCTCTGTCACTGTCACAACGTTATCGTCGTCAAATCGTGGTCATCACGCCGCCATCTTCGAGCAGTCGTCCTCATACCACCATTTTCGCGTCATCTTGATCGTTCTATCGTCGTCATTCCGTTATCGTCATGTCATTGTCGTCACTGCGTCACTGCCAAAGTGTCGCCGTCATGCCGTCGTGTTCGCACCATCATCGTCATCTTGTCGAACTGATACCACTCGTCATCCCACTGTCGTCATGCCGTTGTCATTACAACTCCGTTATTCTCTTCCTCGAACTATCATTCGCATACCGGTCTCATCATACCATCATACACCATCCTCACAATAGGGCCGTCTTCCGCTTGCCGTCAAGTCAGTGTCAGCACTTCGTAGTCGTCTTGTGGTCGTGCTCGTCCCATCATCTTGATTTTGTCGGAGTGATTTGCACGGCTAGTCTTGCCATTGTCGACACGTTGTCGTCGTCATTCTGGCATCGTCATACCATTGACGTTATGTCATCGCCGTCATACTATCGTAACCATCTTATCGCCGTCGTACTTTTGTTTTGATGCTGTCGTTGCCATTTGAGCTCCGTCATTCCCTTGGTCACCTGTCATCGCAACTGCAAACGGTCTCTAAGCAGGAACCATGTTCTTGACAGACACCAATGAAAGCGTCGCCTAAATCGATTCCCACAGCGCGGGGTATTCGTACATTCTATTCTATTTCATAAAGTCAGCAGGCATTGCGTCCCTCCTATGGACAGTTGCCAGATAGCTCTTCTTTCCAGTCTGCTGGCTGAAATTGTTTTCATGCATACAAATCTAATAGTAATATTTCTTGTGCGCACAGTCTAGCGTCAATGGTGACAAAACGCGTAGAAAGACACGCAAATTTCTACAGCTTTAGGAACCCCAGCTTGTCAGAATTAATCCGGAGCCCTCCGCTACGGCTTCTCTCGCGTAGCTCCAGTTGTACGTTGGGACGTTGAACTGCTTGAATGAACGCTGAAAAGAATCTCAAATAAATGTCAGCATTACAACAAATCCAAACGCTGCTTCGTAAGTGGAAGAGTTATCTTAGGGCTTCATTATAGGCTAGTTGGCTTTAGGATATGTTGAGCGTGTAAGAGCATGTAAAGAGGAAAGTTAAGTCTCTCACAAGAAGGCGGCACACACGGGCTTTCAGCATATATACAAATGGAAAGTTGAGTTGAATTTTCAAACTAAGTTGAATGTTCAGCGCACGCTTGTAGCGAGTGGTCAAGACTAAACTTGTCCTGCGTCTCTTCGAACTCTCAGACGATCGACACCGAGTAGTGTCGATCCCAGTGCGATTCTTTCTCTTCCGTCGGGGCTCTGCCGCAAAGCACCCTCACGTAATGGCTTAACGGCCCATAGGCTGCGCAAGAATTCGGGCTCCATCGCCTCACAATAACACTCGGAGGAGCTTACAGTCAGTCGTCTATAGAGACAAGAGAGAGGTCGTCTTTCAACCTAAATCCGTCTTGTACTGTGATTGCGTGCGTACTCCCGTTATACGTGCGCAAAACGTGTTCGTGCGTGACTGCGGAGTTTAGCGCGTGCGGCCCGTGAGAGCGCACTGCCGGCCGTTGTCTACGCACCCCCGCCGGTGACGTTAACTCCGTTCCGGTTAACGGCCTCTGTCTGGGAATGGGATTTGCCTTTGCGCCTTACGACGTGCCTAGTCTGGCCACGGCACCCGTGGGACGAATAGCGGCGCCGAAAAGCCAACGGTTATGGCTCAGGTCTTTCCCGTTGATGCGGTGGATCGCAACTCTTTTTTTCCTCGAGCCAAGTGGTCGATTCGGTGTTTCCTTGTCGCTGGTTCTGTGTTCCTTGCGCACGCATTGTGCAGGGCGATCTCTTGCCTCCTTCACCTCTCCGGAGATGGTTACGGAAGGATCGAAACAGCAGCGATCCTAGGCTGCGTTTGGGTAGCCCAGTGGTCGAAGTACTGGATGGGGCCTAAGGAGTACGTAAAAAACTAACCAACATGAACGAATAGAATCATGAAAGGAATAGCATCGCTTCTGTTGGCTCCGTTATAGTTATCTATCTCTAATTAGCGAATCAATTAATCAGAGGATCCTCAGGCAGGTACACCGTCACTCACTGGTATTCTGTACTATATGCAGTAGTATTCGTTGAATCCAGGGAAGAAGTAGTAGTAGTATACTATAGTATAAACTTCACTTCTGCTAGGGGTTTTGGGTGGCGGGTGGGTCCATAACTGTAGGGTTCCGCCGGTCTCTGCAGTTCGCTGGGCTTGATAGAGAAGAGCTCTCTGGCTCTCTATATCTTCGCTGGGAAGTCACACCTCCCAGTGAAAAAGAGACAGCAAACCTAATAAGATTGCCTTGACTCACACTCTACAGAGACAGAATTTGCCGAAAGTAAGATGACGAATGAGTGGTAAGCAAAATGAAACACTGTGACAAAGAATAAGCCTCACGTGATTGCATTGATATCTATGTGCACAGGGACTACGTTGCATCTATTTTAGAAAGTGTTCATATGGTGAACACTTTCGCTGAATTTGGTATGTAAACATACGGGGTGTTTCAGCTAATTCGTGCATAACTTTATAAATTCCTCGTGTGAGTTAGGAGAATGCAGCCAACTTTGTAATGTTCGCTGTCCTCTTGAGCAAATCGAGGTATATTTTATTATGAGCATCAGTAATTAATTGCAATAATTATTAGACCAACTTTTAAAGCAGTGATAAAAACGCAAGAACGTCAATGTGGAAGTTCTAGCCACAATTGAGAAATACACAAACATTTTTTTAGTTATAACAACTGCTGTGCTTTGAATTTTCCCGTACAGCAATAAAAGCACGCGAGATTTGAAAAAAAAAATTGGCGAATCCCACACACTGTGGAAACCGATTTAGCCAATCTTTGTATGCTCTTTGCTTTGATTGACGATAATTAGCGGTGATGTTAACGGCGAATGTATAATTTCATCAGCGCTTAGTCCAATACGCGAGTGGTGAGTTGACGTAAAACATTATACCTTGCGTGCACCACAGCTGTTTGTCTGCGTAGTCCACAGAACACACAGGGAGACGTGTTTGCTTGAGGCGTTGTTGTGCGTCATTGTTCGTAACATCCGAGAGATGGGGTTGCGCATTATCATTGCCTCACACGGCATATGCCGCACATCGCATCGTGGCAGAAGTGTTAAACTTTAATTTAACGATGGGGCTGTACGTAATTCAAATAATTATTATAATTGCATGTGTACATTGTATACCTATACACACGCGGCCTTCACCACGTTTCACTGCGTAGCAAAGACGCTCGTGATCCGCGCGACGGGTCCTTCGGGCCTGGGTGTCCTCGACACTGAGTGCACGCTTTGGAGCCATTTTGCTGGGGGCGTGTCTTTACGGGCTCGTTCTGCATCCGTGGCCCGTACCCTGTTGAGACGCCAGCTCCAGGCGCTCTTTTTATGCTATGGACGATTGTAATGTTTACGCTATCAGGAGAGCCAGGCACGTGACCTCCACAGCCCATCACCTGCATTTTTGTCGCATACGAAAGCAAGCACAGCACCTGCCAAAGGCACGCACTGTGAAACGCCGCCATGGCAGCACCGGCCGGGATGCGCGGAGGCGAGCGCCATCTGGTGGTTTTGCAAGAAACCCAGCGCCTCGAGCAAGCAAGACCACAGCGGCAGCGCCCGGAAAGTCGGGAGGAGAGGCAAAGAATGCTTCGATTTAAAGTACCACGTCACTACGTGCTTACACGCAGCGGAATTAGTGCCTTCAAACATGCTACCGAAGAAGGGTCGGCGCTGCATGGCGACCGATGTCAGGAATAGGCCGCAAGAAAAAAAAATTGTAGGCGATGGCCAAACCACTCCTCTCAGGCTACATCGCCATCCGCCGCTAAAACTTCCTCGCCCTTTACTCTGCCTGTCAGCAGCAAAGGCACTGACCAGAACTTCAGGACTTCAGAATGTCGTGCGTTACTTCTCGCATATCCCGTCGCTTCAACTGACAAGGTATCTCCGCAAAAGTTTGAGACGGGACCACTGTATTCAATCCATCTCCGTTGCTCGAGGCGTGTCTGTGCCTTGGGTCTGCGCGCAGCTTCGATCATTTGTTTCAAGCATGTTTTAGGGCAGCAATGTAGCTGCCCGTACGCGCGTACTCACATGTTTTTTTTTTTCAAATCTCGCGCGCTTCCTTGCTATACGAAAAAATTAAAACCACTACGGCTATCATGAGAATACAAAGATATCTTTAGGATATTTTCAACTGGCTTTAAAACTTCAGCATTGAAGATACTGCTTTTAAAACAATGCTTGAAAAGCTGGTTAATTATAATTGGTAATTGATTACCTGATCTGATATCAAAAATGCTTTGAATTGCTCAAGAGGGCAGCGAGAAATGCCAAGTTGGTTGCATGCTCGTAACTCTACGCGGATTTTTCAAAGCTTAGCATGACTTAGTCGAAACACCCCTTACATACTCAAAATTCACATGATAAAAGCAATGCCATTAGAAGGCAAGAAATGAGGCTGAAGCAATGAGAGAGAACATAGACTTTATGACCCAGAATGCAAGTTACCTTGGGCCAAGTTTTTTTCGCCTTGCCTCACCTCAGCTCACCAGACAATAAAATAAAGACTGCTTGAATGCAGCTGTGTTTAAAAAGGAGATACAGAATCTGGTTAACGTATTTCTCCTGTGCTCTGTCTGAGTGTAAACGCATATCATAAGCATATTTTGGCGTGACGCTTCTGTTCTAGTGTTAGGTAGACCAAAGCCGGCTCCACGATATATCGCACTCTTTGATGGTACGCTGTTTTACGAGGTGAGAACGGTGAAATTGTCAATAGACCAAGCTGGGCCATCCAATGATCGACTGCGTAAACTACGCCCTCTACCCATTGTTCACGATTGAGCTTGCTGTCTTTCAAAGCAAATTTTCAAGAAATCAATGAGGCGAAGGTGAAGAAAACTGAGTTTCTCTCCTAAGAAAATGTTTTCACGGCAGCGGCATGGAGACTGGAGTCAGCAAGAATAAATGGGTGAGAAAAAAGGAGTCGATAGCATTCTTTACTCCCTTTATTTACTCCGCACTCCTTGCCTCTTCCTCCCTCAACTGAGGTCATTTACACGGCCGGCAACAGCTGCGGGGGGCAAAGTTCATCCAGTCTGAAGCAGCTGTGGCCTCAGGGGGCCTGAGCTATACGACCTCGCTTGCCTGCTCGCCCCCTCCCCATTTTCCTCCCCCGCCTTCTTTCTTCACAAACAAAAAAGAAGCCTGAAAGTGTTTTCTTTTCTTATGATTTACTATTTTCATATAGGTATGCGTTGAACTCGACTGACGGTTTACTTCTTAGAAGGGGATGAAGTAGCTCTTAAACACTTCGTCCGTATTTCTTTGACTTAACTAAGTCTCAAAACAACGAAACCCTTCGCGCAAGAGTAACTGCCTCAGCCGGCTGCCTTGGCTGTCAGAAAGTTTGATGAAGGGTCGCTGTAGTTCACGGGAGTAATTGGTTCCTCATTATCGCTATCTTTCTTCAGTTTTAGCTCTCCCACTGCAAAAGCGATTTTTGATAGGTAAAACTTTCAGTACGGGTTCAACGAGAGCAAGAACGAGAACTAACGTTAGAATTTAGCATGGGGGTTACTGCCGTTCCTTTGGCATTCGGGTAACATGCTGGCTTTATGACAGGAAAGTGTTAGAACAGTTACAAGGTGAGCATGTTATCAAGACGTTTTCGTTTCGTTAACTATTTCCTAGTTATTTTTCAAAACCGACAACAGCAGCTTCAATGTGGCAGTCTCGTTCATGCGGCAGCTTTTGAAGGATTGTCAAAAACACATATCTTCACACATGAGGCACCGAACAATAATTCACTGAGGTTTCTCGACATCAGAATGCGTTTTTGGGAGGAGCACCTCTGCTGGTTATTTTGGGTCCAAGAGTAACAGGCCTTTAGTGCCGTAATGTGTCGCACATACGAAATTAGTTATGAGGTACATTGTCCAGACGTATCACTTTATTTACTTGAAAAAGGTCATGTGCGCACAGCTCATCTAGCCTCGCATTGCAAGTAGAAAGCCTCCAGAAATCCGGGGGCCCGCATATTGTAATCTGTGAACTTGACGAAATCTTTCTTCGGAAAGCTAAGAAAAGCCAAACGATTTAAGGGGTCGTGGAAAAGAGCTACGGTGCTATATTATTTTCGAGGTACATAGTACAGTCTGATAAAAGTCGGCCAGAAAGCGAAAATTTCGATTTTCATGACTGCTCCGTTGAGTATAGCACAGGTCTATAGGAAAACTTTCTTTCACAAGAAAGGCTCTGCACCGTGCACCACCGTTTACCACACGCGGTACACGTCCAATGTGCAAGCCGCGTCGTTTGCAAGAACATACTCACGTGTGGCAGAAATTACGTAAGTGAAACGGGCAGATGCCTAAACGACCGCCTAATATAGTACGTCAATCTGCTCCGCCAGGCAGGTGATAGCAGCCTTTAACTGCACTGTGGAAGGTGTGGGGGCTCATCGCTTCTCGCTTAGCTGAATTCTTAGCTGAATTTACACGGGATTGCCGTATCTGGGATCTCATTATTTTGTAACCACTTCCACAAATAAAGGTTGGTTGGGTGGCTTGTACATGTCGTATGAATATGAAAAGGGTATCAAATGATGCTTTTTTATGCCAAGGACAGATGACATTAGTCGGCAGCTAAATAATATGAAACAAGAGTACAATTAGTGGCAACCGGCGTGGGACGTGAGTGCCTGTGTCGAAGTTGCCCTGTGGCGTGCCATCGCCAAGTGCCATCGAACCTAACTGCCGCGCCCTGCGCCAGAAGGCGCAATGTGCCAAAGTCCAGGGTAATGAAAGTGCAAATATGCAACCAGAAGTTACGAAAACGAATGCGTGAGAAACAGAGACGGTAAATTCTACAGGAAGGATGGAAACAGAAAAGAACACAGAAATTTACAAAACCGGCAGAAACGAAATCAGGAGGGCTGGCTGTATATATAGAGAGATAAAAGGAAGACGGGGACGTTAACCAGTCAAGAGTCCGGTTGACTACCCTACGCTGGGGGAAGGGAGAAAGAATATACGGAGAGAGGGAGGGGTATAGAGAGACGTGCACGGACTGTACTACAGAGTCAAAGGCACTAGCACAATCCAGACGTTTTCAGAAAGCACAAAAGTGCCTTCGCTGTCTCCTGAGTCAATGATAGGGGAGGAAGTCGTTCTAGTATTGTCTGTTCACTCAGAAGACGATCAAGTTTCCTAAACGCGTTCGACATAGAGTGTCTTAGTTCTTCAAACTGAGGACAGTGGCGCAATAGGTGGTCATTGTTCTCGCAGCCGCAGGCATCACATACAGAACTGTCAGCCATTCCCATTAGTGTTGAATAAGTTTTCGTAAAGACGACTCCCGACCACAACCGACACAGAAGAGACGCCTCACGTCGGTGCAGTCCGGCCGGAGGCCCGAGTTGTAGCGAAGGGTTCAGTCTGTGCTGTCTGGTGCGCCTTGTATGTGCGGTATTCCACTCAGCTAACGAGAGTGTGCGTGCTAGAATGCGAAGCTGTCTCAGCGTCTGTCCTTGAGAGAGGAATGGGGCTGCAGAGGAGGCCTTCTTGGTTTGACAAAAACGTACAGGAGCAATTATGTGCCACATGATGAGGCATGTGTGTGCTGCAAAACAATCCCGGAAACGACTCCGCACATTGTGATAGAAGGCTAAGGTATTCACTCAGCGAGACTCGTAGGGAGTGCCCACCTTCCATAAGTGTTGGGATTCAAAGACGGGGAAAGGATTAACTGGTCAGCAGTCTAGACAAGTAAGGGACAATTAGGCTATTGGTAGGAAAAAAGTCAGGGAATAAATTTATAGAACCGGAGTCATTGCAAGCGTAGCTTATGATAATGCAGGGATACAGGTTAAGAGCAGGATCAAATAGGCAAAGGGCTAAATAACGATACATGCAGTAAAACCTGAATAAATCAAGCAGGCTAGGTGACTGTTTGAATGCGCCACGTTTCATAGCGGATGCCAATGAACGTCATCATAGAGACGGGGGAGAGCGGAGAGCCGCCATCAGCGTGAGTGCGCCGCCCGAGCCGTTTTGCGTGCGTTTTGAAGGAACCGTAACCACTCGGGGCTAATAGGCCATACTCGTCGCGGTAGCGTGAGAGAGCCACAATAAAATCGAAACGAGGGATGCATTCACTGGTGTCAGGCACTGAAAAATGAAAGGCTCAGTCAAGTGCCGACGCTAAGCAAGACAAGGTCGACGTAACTGCACGTGAAATACGATACGAATGAGGTACGAAGTGAGTGAATAATGAATGTGAAAAATAGACAGAATCATACAGAATATAGGGATATAATCAACATTTATTCATCAAATCTTTTGAACCACCATGTACCTTGTTTTTGATAATTTCATCGTTATTTGTCGAAATGGGGACAAGAGCACTCGGGAAGCTATAGAAAACATTGGAAAATCATTCTTAAGGAGAACACAAGCGTCAACGCTCCGTTGTTGTCCTTATATAACAATGAACTCTGGCACCTTGCACCAGCACTTTGACCATGTGGAATACGTCATTATCTGTTGGGTCTACATATCAGGTTGTTGTTTTTTTTTTCTATATGAATATTTTGTTAACCTTTCAAAGAGCACCGTTTGAATATAGCGCTGTGTTTGTTGTGCCTGTTTCTTTGCTTATCCCACGTTCAAAACGCGCTTTTGCAAGTTGTCTACAATGTAAGGTGTTCACCGATGGTAGCAACAGACTTGGCGAGCACCATAGAACGTGCGAGGACCCCACTGCTCGTACAGGCTGTATTTAGAGACAGCTCCGTTACTGGAATAAACATGGAGGGGTCAGCATGTGGGAAGTGCCTGTGTCTTGCAAGTCAGCTCTGGTGAGAGGGAAATAAAAGGGAAAGCAGGGATGGGAACCAGGGAGAGGGAAGCAGGGAAAGCAGGCAGGCAGGACCACTTATAGAATGATAGTCACCGTGAAATCCCTCTATATATGATGCAAAGTTCCTATCATCCACGTCTTCTTTATCGGGCTTCTTCGGCTATGAGCGGCAAATCGGGGCTCCAGAGCATAGCAGTCGGTGTGTTAACTACTTTGGAAACTTAAGTGGCTTTTGCCGGTATCGGTGCACTAATTTTGGCAAGTACGTGCTGCAGATTGTTAATCACAAGCCTCGGGTTAGCGTTATTGTACCCATGGGGACGAGAGTTATATCGAGAAGGTTCGTAAGGCCTAAAAAACAAGGCTTTCGTTCTAGAGTAAACATAGCTGGCTGCTTCAGCTGTTAATTATTACGATGGTGATTATGATGATCATGGCGATATTATGAATATGATGCTGAAAATGATGATTAATCTACCTTTTCTGGTATCGCACGGCAACGTTTAGGCCAATTCTACCATCATGCACAAGATCTTACAGTGTACCTAATTACACAGCAGTAGCTGTTAATTAATCATGACGATAGTGAACATGATGATGATAATTACACGATCATATTAAGATTACAATGATTTAAAATGACCATCCTGTTACTGCACGCTAACGTTATGCAGACTAGTATCTCTGTCTTGCTTGCTTAATTGCTTGCTTGCGTTATTAACCACGCGCTTGCCGTCAATGGGCGACTGGCCGAGAAGCCGGTGATCTGACGGATATCAAATTTTAAAGAGAAAGTAGAGCAGGGCAAGTTGGAACTTCCACGCATAATACAGTAGACTAATTATTGAGATACCTTTTTTTTTCGCCAAAAACGGTAAGGTTAAAGCTGCCTCTAGTGTCTCTTCGCTCTCGCTATACAATCACCCAAGCCGCTCATTACGCTTGGAAGTTTCTTTTTCTTTTTCCTCCGAGTTTCGGGAGCGGCCGAGGCGCTGATTTACAACTTTCGCGTTTACTGACCCCGCCCTTCCTTTGCCACTTCGCTAGCTGGGTGCCTCCGTAACCGCCTACTTTCTTTTGCCTTATACAGTAGCCGTCTTAACTCGAAAACACAACACATGAACAGCTGTAACGCAGGGGGATATGAATAAAGGAAATGACATAGTGGTGGCTGATACCTTTCTCCCGTTTCTTTTCGGAGCGCTCCAGTCTTGGGAGAAGAAATAAAAGAAAACGAAAGGAAAAAGAAAAGATTTAAGCACCGCCCATCCCCTCAAGACCTTCGTCTTCGAAATCCCGAAATGAAACGGCTTTCATTCTTTCTTTCTTACCCTCGAAATGACCTTCCGATATTACGCTCTTCATAAATCAAATTGCTTCTTGCCGTCTCTCCGTACCCTCATTCACTGCAGAACCTCCTCTCCCAACCTGAACCTCATCTGGATCTTGCTCTCGCGCCAATTTCTCGTGTGGGTGGTTCGCCAGTATATATAGGAACAAAGTTCAGGGGTAGCAGAAGATGTGGGCCGTGTTGAGAAGAAGCTGGGATGGGAGATGGGGGGGGGGGGGGGGGCGGAGTGAGGAGGGAGGAAGGACCCCTCTGTTTTGCGGGCCCGTATTGATCTGTCAGGTCTCTTGTACTGCCTCTTGGCTTTTTGTACCGAACGCTTCGACTTCGACGTGCCTGCATCCGGGCCGGCCCCGTTTCGAAATTGTAGCCCAAGGTGCTGAACCTCCCTTCTTCCGTTGACTGCAATCGCTTCTACTCTCTCTGTTCCATTTTTTTTTCTAATTTCACAGCCTCTGCCTTAGTCAGGGACCGAGACAAAAAGCAGAAAACGCCTGGCGGCGTTTCTGTCGCTCTTAGACGTATATATCGGCAACAATACAGTAATTGTTAAGTCCAGACGTGCATGCGCTATACATACTTTTTTTTTAATTTTACAGTATGGGTTTTTCGTTGAAGCATCTTGCCGAGCTAACGGTGATGGGGTCAGTTTCTTAATCGAAGTAACCGCTTTTTCTGCGCGCGCGCGTTTTATAAAGATCTAGATAATTAGGCCCCGTAATGAAACCACGCGTAACGTCCCAGCGTTAGAAAGTTCGGTTTTAATTTTTCAATGTCTTCATTGGGCCGGCATGGCCATAAGCTGGGAAACTCACTTGCATGTTCTTGATTTTGAAATTTTCTTTAGGCAAACCGTATGAAATTAAGCTTTCTCAGAGAGCTCACTCATTACGACCATGACAGCCACTTAATGAAATCTTTGAGCTTTCCAGCACAGCGTCCAGCCCTCGCCACGCTCCTATGAGATGGCTACATCACGAGCACGAGCCATCTAGTTGACAAGTCTTTGGAAAAATGTTAGTGTCATCTTGCTAACGTATCGGTGAGCGGAAACAAGTGGTCTCTCCAGTGACCCTACTCGAAAAGCACAACCCTTTATCTACCGTCGTAAGCAAACTTGCTCCAAGGTCTTGACAACACGGTCAACAGTCCCACCCATCGATTGAACACCGCGTTACTTTAAACTCGCCCACTCGAACCGACACGACCGCGTACGTGTCTCCGAGACTGTTTACCCTCAGCCCGTCATTCAACATGCTCGGCGCGCACAACGCGGCCCCCTAACGACCTGCTATCCCGCACACGTCTTCCTCGTCGCGTGTCGACTTTCTGTGGACACGACGACGACGTCTTGTCGTCGTGGTCGCTCGAAGTCCTCGCTTCGGACCAGTACGTGCCAGCCCTCTCCGCCTTCTCCTCCCCCGCACGAGTGACTGCAAGTCACGTGAGCGCACCGACAATCCCGCAAACACTCCTCCGCAATCAGCGTCCGAAGGACGCTCGAGGAAAGGAAAGGAAAGAAGTGGCGCGTGTGTGGGGCGTTGGTTGGGGGAAAGAAGGGAGGGGGGCGAGGAGGCTTAGGGAAGCAAGAGTGCGGGATTCGGCGGGAAACCTCGGGAAACGGCAACCATCGCGCACTGGAAGGGGGAGGAGGAGTGTGCTGACAAGATGGCGCCGAGCGTGACTGGGGTGCCTGATTGGTGCCGCCGCCGCTGCCGCCACACGCTCTTCGGCGTGTACGTTAGCTCCACGCTTGGTCGATCAATGACATCTGCCGCGTGTGTGTGCTTCCTGACGAGCAGCCGATCCCTCTTTCAGCCACCCAGCGTCGACGTCGTCGAATACACCCCCCCCCCCCCCTGTATGCGTCTTCCTCCCTCTGCCACCTTTATGCCCTCCTTCTACTAGGCCTTTCGTCTGCCAGTGCTTTCCCCCGACGGGTACGTTTTCGCAACGCCCATCAACATCTGCAACCCCACCATCACCGGCTGCGCTCGCTCGCAGATATGCGCGTCTCGGTAATTTGTTTTGTCTCGGTTCCTTCCCTGCCGCGCGCGCTCGCGCGCCATCTGCCCTTCGTCATCTGTCTATGGCCATACGAGACTATCCTTGTTCTCCGACCGTGATTCGTTACCCTATGGTAACGAATGCTTGGTCCCGCGTCCGTTCTTCGCGTGTTACGGTCAAATTTCGAAGTTCCCAGGCGTTAAACGCTCACTCTCTAATGTGGCCTGAAGGCGTCGACGTTCGAGTGCCAAGATAGGATTACGCCAATTTTTAGGGAAGCTTGAAACCTATAGTCTTCATCTCGATTTGAACTTGAAAGCTGTCGGCTCTACTGATATGTGAAGCACGCACGGGTCCCGTGTTTCGCGTGCAAATAGTACTATAGTTGAGCAAGTGCTCTCCCTGTGTAGTTGACACTTTCAATTGGACCCACTAATTGATATACAGGGTGCTCATTTTTAAGTTTTACGGAATTTTTAGTAATCGCCTGTGGCAGGTAGCCTAATTCTTATCATGTTTATTATATTCTTATATTCTTATATTATTCAATGAGGCGGCCATTAGTAGCACGAGAAATCGAAACACATATTCAAGTAAATAACAATAAATCACTAATTGCCTTCTTAGTTAATTACTTTACGACACATATTGCAATTTACGAATTCTAGCCGGCGAGCTTGTCAGGCGTATCCACTTGGAATGAATTTCCAGGATGACACCAGTTTGGTGATATACTCCATCAAACTCGCCGCAAAAATGCACTGTCGTTTTTACCAAACTGCTGTTTTATACATTGAAGCACAAAGGTAACTGGAACGCCCATGTATTTTGTCCCACACTTTGGGAAATCGTATCTCGAAACTGGTGTCATCCTGGAAATTCATTTCAATGAATGCGTCTTGCAAACTCACCGGCTACAGTCCGTTAATTGCAATATGTCTCGTAAAGTAATTACCTAAGAATTGGATGTGTGAATTTCTGTTAATTACTTGAATATGCGTTTCGATTTCTCATGCTAATAATATCCGCCTCTTCGAATAACCCAGCTCAAGAATAGGAATTACGCTACCTGCCACAAGTGATTTAAAAAAAACATGTAAAGGTTAATTTTGAACACCCGGTATACTAGCTTCTTTAAGTTCGATGTGAAGTTACCACAGCATAGTGTGATTAGCTATTTATGCGGAATTTCGAACTGTACCTCATCAAAGATCCCTATCCAAGCTAGGCTGTGTTCACAGCTATCACATTTAAAGTTTCACTTGAAATAACACTAACATGAAAACACCTGATACGAGGAGGTTGAACGCTGAGGCCGTGCCTCATTCAAGAAAGCTACGAATGAGGAGTGACTATAAAGCATTTCTCGATGAAAATAGAATTGTGCATGTACTTGTACGAAATAGAAATTGCTACTGGCACTCTAATGGCGATGTAGCTGATATAACTAGTGGAGCGGATGTAACTTATGTAACTCCTGTGGAGCTACTCAAGTGGAGCCTATTAAAGAAACAAAAAAATATATAATCGTGAGAGGCATCTGGTTCGTGCGAACTTACTACCCTAAAGTAGCGTCTGTCAGCACGTCCATGGCAGAGCAGCAGGGACACCTCGTGGATGTTGTGCTCGCTTATAGATCTCGCACTATAGGTCGAGCATAGGTCACACAAGTGCGTTCGTGCCTAGTTCTGAGCAATGCAGTTAGCGATTAGAAATTATATTAGCGTGTAGTAAAGACAACATATGGCAAACCAGTCAGAGATGCGACGAGACAAAATGTACAAATGGGATTACCAATGCGCTTCGACGGGCTCCGTTCTTCGCCTGACTACATACTATTACGACGCATGCGGCTTCGCAAATTAGGCTAATACGTTTATTGGCGCGAATCCTACCAAATTAAGGCCAACTATCGTCGCCCCCCCCCCCCAAAAAAAAAAAATATCAGAGTTGGTTCATTGATTGCTGCGTCGTAGCATGCCTACAGTGTTGCTGTGCTGCTGCTTTTCAGGTTCACCGGGCGACTTTCTTGTGGCTCTTACGATATTTTATCATTTTCAGGCGCTCTGTCTGCACGCCAATGAAATGCCTCAAAAATAAGAAAAGTGCCATTGAAGATGGTAGCGTTATATATGCGTCGTATTCAATGTAAGGCACGTCCGGTTGCACCTGTACCCTAAACCTATTAGTGTGATCCGTGTATTAGTAAAACAAAGTTACAGCATAGAGGTTTGGCATGTTTCACCACGACGCTAGTGTCTTCATATAATCGGTTTTCCGCCTTCACTTTCTGGACAAATAATGATTCGCACTAAACAAACTTCTTAAGTGAATTGCTGTTTTCTTAGCACGATTCAGGTGACAAAGTTTATATAATTATCTATCGCTAATTATTTCTTGAGATGTCAGGCATGTTCTCTATATTTCTTCACGCAACACTGCTAGTTTAAGTAATTTGGGATCCAATTCTGCTTTCCTATTACACTTATTCAATGTTTCTGAAGGTGCCACAAAAAATTAAACTTTGAACAGTCAGAAATAAATGTCACCTATAAGGATAATTTAACCAGAACATAACGCCTAACCCGCGCCCGAGAGCGAGAGACAGACAATACGCTTGCTCGCAATCTTCACCGAGTCGTATTCCCGAGTCGCCATAGCCTCGCTGCTTATTCTCTGGGTTCACCTACAGGGACCGGACAAGAGCGTAGTTTACGAACTGCTCGCTCTCGATGATCGAATTAACCATCGCGTCTCTCACGTATAACAAGTGCTAGAGCTCCTGTCAGTTAACGTCGGGTAACGATCGTACTAAATGGACGGCACAGTTCATCAGCCTCCTGGCTGAACCAACGAGAGACTGCGTCTAACGGCTGCTTCATTTCTCGGTGACGGGAAATTCATTTGCATGACAGCGACCAGACGACAGGACTGGTCAAACCCGCATGCTAAACGTCGTCTGCGGGTACCGTGCCTCGTGGGTTGCGTCGTCTGCGAATGCAAATGCGTCGTCTGCTCCCGTCGACATTCGAAAAATATGGCGACGCTAACGGTCGTGTCCATCATTACGGAACCTGCGCGCTACACATCTTGGACAGCGCCGTTTTAGCGATAACGATCAAAGTGTGGCTCAGATGTAGCTACGCAGGAATATGGCTTTTGTTTCACTGTTTGTTAGTTTCTGGTTGTCGTCGCCGGACCTTTCATCGATCTTGTTCACCCCGCGACATGTTATTGCCTTTCTCTCCAACATGATTAACGGTACCCTGTTGCGCAAACACGTTTCGATCAAGCGACTCGGGAGACGTGATAGTGGGCGTTTAGAGTACAGCTAGGGTCGCATGAATAAGGCAGACGTGCTTTGTTTTTAATCTTCCTGTTATCATCCTCCATGAGCATTAATGGAAGGCGGATCGTCGATTGTGCATACACGGCAGTGCACCCATTCTCTCTGGTTTTATTTTTGCTTTATTTAACCCAGAAACCTGCTTCCTTTTTGTCAAAGGGATTCTTCGCCATCTTCGCCGTGGTTGACGCACCTGCTGCTAATGACGTCTTCAGTGACCAGGAGCCGACACGCCGGTTCCTGAGCTCAAACTCAAACATTCGTTTGCCGATGCTATCATATATCTTGCCTGCCGGGTCAACCGTCGGAAATGTTCAATATTCTTCTGGCAAGTTTTGTTTTACTTTCAAGCGACGGGGTACTGTCATATCCTTTGCGTCGTCACCGTTTTGATGTCCTCTACGGCAAGGAAATAGCAGACGGCAGAAATTGCCGACTGCTATTCTGCGCATCGTAATCTATATACAAATGGGAACACACAGCTGCACCTATCCCACCTGTGTGCGCCAGTTCAAACCTCCCGAAAGGGCACCGTTAAAAACGTACTTCGGCACGAATACTGTGAATATTAGAAATAATTACCCAGTGTGGCGCATTAATCATACGCGTAGCATGCTGTTTGTCTTCGACGCGATCTCTATAGAACCAAGATTCGTTTGGAACCAGCGTTACCCTTATCTGGCGTACCACGGTTCACGAAACACGTGGATAGGATGTAGTGACTTCCCTACTTCCCTACTTCGGTCTTCGCATTTGCTTTTCACCCGCCGCGATAACTCAGTGATTATGGCGTTGCGGTTCCGAGCGCGAGGTTGCTGGTTCGATACCGGTGCGGCGGACACATTCCGGTGGAGGCGGAATCCAAAAACGCTCGTGTGCTCTGCATTCGGTGCACATTAAGGAACCCTAGGGGTTCATAATTAGTCCTTCGCTACGGCATGACTCATAATCAGATCGATGATTCTGGCGCTAGAAAGCCCGATGTTTAATTGTTCTACTTTTATTCGTTTACCTTTCCCGTTCTTCTAGCAGGGTAGCAAACCAAACTCATTCATCGTTGCCTTGTGTGCATTTCATTCCTTCCGCTCTTCTGTTCTCAAACCCCTTACGGTGAAGCATGGTTGAGCCTATGCAAATGCATAACACGGAGTTTACTTGAAACAGTTCCTAAATAAGCTGACTCACCTTCCTGTCCCGTCTTCAGCTTTTCGCGTGGATGGGCTCTTGACAAGGCGACATTTCTTTGGAACCTGCGCAAGGGGCTTTCCGGGGCCCCGTAAAACAATACCACCTGTGATAGCCGAGCTCCGCGTAGATTTCTCGAAATCCATGTGATGTAAGTGAACGTCACCTAGAAAACAAGTGTTGTGAGTATTTCCCGCATCAGAGATGATGTGTCACAGCATACTACGCAGCAGGCCTTTCGCACATTGCATTAAGTGGGACGTAAGGTGAAGAATAGCAGCTCGGTGTCGTAATCTCGACATGTATGAATAGATCTAAACTTTTGTTCTGGTTGCACAAGTCAGCCCCAAGGCATTAAGCCAATGAGGCTACATTAAAGAGGGTTTTATTGTCGGCAAGTATATATAGTTGTACCCTACACTTAACTGTATTGTGCGGTGATAAGTAGCAGCTGTATGTCGACAGTTTCGTCGTAACCTTCAGTTGGTGATCGTAATGCACTAGCCTGTGCTAAGCCATAAACCAACAAGGCTACCATAGCGTATTTCGCGTGTTCAGCAAATATCTAAAAAACATTCACGGTACCACATTCATATAATTCAGCTGCCTTATTTGCGAAGTTTTCTGTGAGGTCAGCTAGCGATCCTTTAGTCACGATAACAAAAAAAATATGTAGAAAGAAAACAGCATATTTGGTGACCTTGAAGAATATCCACCCCTTTTTAAGGGGAGCTGTTTCTTCGAACGAGTTGCATTGAGAATTTAGGTTGCCTGAAATTAAACAATACACTTTTAAACGTTGCGCGCACATGATTCATCCGTTAAAACCTTGTCCGCATATAACACTTTCGGGGAAACTAACTACGAACGTCCTATATCGAACGACCTTCCTTATCAAGCAGCGCTCATACTAGCTTCATGCTCGTCCGATAATGAGGCGCAAATAGTTACGTCGCTCATGGATGGACGTCCACTAAGGCCGTCACAGTTACACTCTCCAGCGGCTCAGGTTCGTTTTTCTGTGTGAAATTGGCCCAGATTAATTACGCTGTAAAAATTAGCAGCGTCAATTTTTTTCTTATCAGGAAACGGTTATGAACTCCTCGAATATTGCTCTTCAAGTCTTTTATTGCTACCATTAGGATGGCTTTCATTTTGGAAGTGTTAATTGGTATAATTAGCAAAACTAGCTGTCTAAACAATGCATCAAACAATTTTCAAGTGTGTGCCTCGGTGGTAAAATTAATTCATAGGAAATAAATTATTTATCTCTGCTTCCCTGTATTAAGGAATGCAGACAGCATTTCGTGAAAAGCCCATAACGTTTTGAGCGCTTCAGTGGCACTAAAAGCTTCGCTGTAAAATTCAGGAGAACATGGATCCGTCTACGACGCCCATACATTATGCTGCCCCTCACACTTAAAAAGACTCCTCTATTTGTTTTTACATGTCATCATCACCCTGCCTAAACTCAACGCAGTACGAAGGCATCGATCTCTAGACACCATTGCTCTGCGTCAGCCGGCTCCACCGTAAGTTTTCAATTTCCCCAAGCTTATAGATGCGATCATCTATAAACATTTACAGCGATTGCTTCCACGAAGAACTATTCTTCTACTCTATTAGGCCACCTCTTACCTTGTCTACGTGCTTGCACGATTTGCTCGACTTCACCATTACCTGAACAAAGAAATTAGCGACAAACGTTCGCTCATTATTGCATCCATGCATGGCCGTCTCTGTATCGCCTAACGTCACACTTATCATTTCCCGTTCCGTCTCTCCAGTCGGTAGATTTTTTTTATCACATTTCTTCGTTACACTTAATGCCACTGTTTTTAAGAAAAGCAGGACTCAGTGAAATCTGGACTTACAGCAATCAACAGCAGCCGTACGAGCGAAACCACAGCTTGGAGGCGATGTTCCAACCAGGTGACTTGTCATCGTTAGGGCCAAGTTTCTGTTTAGTTGAGCAGAGGCTCCGATACTCACTAAAAGGCGGAATAGTTGCTGAGTCGTGGAAAGCAGTCATGCGAGCAAAGTTACACGTAAACTACATTTTTCTCAACCTTAGCTCCATCCTACTTAGCAAACTTTCAGCATCCCTGTCTTTTTCCGAAGGCACGCTACTTCTTACAAAGGTAACACTCCAGAAGTCTTCAGGCGTAATTCTTCTCCCTGTTTTGCAAGCGATACGGTTTCTTTTATCCAGTTACGTAATGCTTTTTATCGATACAGCTGCATCGTCAGCACCTTGCGATGGTGCACGGAGATGCGAAGCCTGCTTCTAGTTCACTTTACGCAAAAAAAAAGATATCCAATATAAAAAATGCTTCTCTGTGCATATTTCTCCCTGTACGGGTGCACACTGTTTTGAAACCTGATCCTATTACGTGCTTGCAAAACGCGGGGTCATGCGGTCTGCCACTCAACACATCCGAAATCTGATTAGCCGCAGCCTGGAACCGCTGCTATTCGAAGTCACCGCCCGAGGCGGCTTTGGAGTCCTTCGTTAAAGTGCTACCTGCAGTCCCCTCGCTTGCCCTAGCAAGGCTAAACTACGCCGAACTACAAAGTTGTGCTTCGGCGATCATGTTTATTTTCTTTCTAGCTCGAAGTACGGCTTATGGAATGTAAATGGCTAAGGCAAAAGAAGGAGAAAAAAATGTTCGTGAAAGGAGATGAAACTGCCATTCACTTGGCCGTATAGGAGGAAGCTACGAAGAAAAAATATACGGATTCGCCAGAAAGAAACCTCAGCACCTAATGAAGAAATTGGCCTGATGTGCGCTTTTTTATCTCCTCGGAAGCTTTCTTGCCGAGGAACCCGGCGGAGTGCTTTCGTTTGTGCGTGAACGCATGCGAAGTTTTCCGTTATGGAGTCTTGTTCGAGATTACGGGTTCATGTGCAACTCGTTTGGTGCAATTAAAAGCAAACACAAAATTGTCAAAAATTTCTAAAGCGAACCTTTATATGGCTAGGCCAAACAAAAAAGCCTCTGTCCGTCGCCTGTGAACAGAAAATTATCATCATCACCATTGGCTCGAGCATTGTCGTCTTCTTCCGCAGCTGGCTCGTTGGCGGCCCTCGGGTTGCGCTCGTGCTCGGCACGCGCTCGTGCCACTGCTCCCGCGTTCGTCGTCGTCGTTTCCTACCACATCTGGCTTCGTTGCCGCTCATTCCAGCGTAGAATTTCACTTCAGTTCTGTCGTCGTAATGGGGAGGCCGCGTTTACGGGAGTATGAGCCAAGGGGATATGAGCCATTCATTGTCTTACGTAACGGACAGATTTAATTTTGAAGCAAAGAATCGCAAGCGGCAATGGAGAGCTTCTAACCACGCCGCCGAGCAAACTCGAGACGTCGAACGCAAGCGACGACGGCGGGCTGCGGGCATACTGTTAGTGACGTCGTTCTATCCATCGCAGCCAAACCTGTCTCTAACCTCATGAAGAAACACAAAGACATAACCAATACGAGCACGGCAAGCTCTTCAAGGCACTCCGAGCGGAGCGCGCCGGTGTATGAATGTTGGAATAGGGGTTACGGTTTCAGTTTCCGCGTAGCACAATTATGTTTTCTCGTACATTCCAGATACAATCTGTCGCTATCATACCTGTAGGTTGTGGTTAGTTCGTACTTTACGCTTTTTTCTGACGCATTTTACTTGGAGAAGTTCAATTAGTTCACCAGCGCCTCTGCGTCACGTGGAGGTCCTGCGTGGTCGGGGTGGTTCGGGATGATTTTCTTGGACCGCGGAAGCCGACGCCGAGAAGCGACGCCCACGCCGGATTTTCTGCAACACGAGGCCTTTAACGCTGTTGCGTCCATATACCTCTGCGTGTACTTAGGTTTCCGTCTTTTAGGTTCTGAGATAGGGTCCTTTCGTTATGGACCCCACAACCTCGGCCAGGCGGCGCTACTGCGCCTGTTGAGAAGCGTTACGATTGTTACAAGCTTTTCTTTTGCGGTTGCCTGGCTGCGCCACTGTGTGTTGTCTTCACGGCAGTGCGCATGTTCTTCTCAGCTCAGGCATGCTGCGTCTCGCTCGTTTCTGGTGCCATTCGCACTGCATGTTCTCTCTCGTTGCTCGTCATGCTGCGCGCTGCGCGTGCTCTCTATCGTTACTCGGGGCGCTAACGCTTTAAAACAGCATCATGGAGACTGTTTGTGAAATGGCAGCGTAAACTACAACGCCATTTTTCATAAACTGTCCAAAGCAGAATGGATTTTTATTTTCTTCTCTCTTTCTCTCTCTCTCTCTCTCTCTCTCTGTTCTTTTTTATTTTTTTTTTATTTTTTTTTGTGGTGAGGACACCAAGAACGCTGAGCGTCTGCTGTGCCTGTCAGTTTGGGGCGTGAAATGCCAAGCATGTTTCCCGGAGCATGTTTCGCACATCAGTAACAAGATCTGCAACGTCGAGCATGAAGTGCACGCCAATACAATGCCAAAGCAGCCATTGTGCTTATAAATGAGTGAAACAAAAACGAGTATTGTTTGTTTATTTTTTTTCGGTGTGAAGAACCCTAACCATATTACTCGCGTAGTGCGTGTCATTCATTTACTTGGCAGGTGCATCAGTATGCAAACGATGACTTCATTGTGCTAGTCTGTCCCAAAAGCATGGACGCAATCTTCTGTGCAGCCGATTACAATGGCTTTGTGCATACAAGTCACATTTATTACCAGGCGCAATCACATTAAAAAGAAAACTTCATCACAGAAACTTCTGCAATTATGACGTCTTTTCACGGCAAAAAAAAAAGGGGGGGGGGGAAACGGTAAGCAACTTGTACTCCCCAACCTGCGTTGTTCAAAAACGATTCACGTGGCTTAGTAGGCGACGGCTACAAGCAATTATTATTGTGATGACTCCCAAAAGCTCGCAAAAATTCAGCTTGGGCCTTTATGATAAACAGTGCGCCATCGCCAATTGTGTAACTATGACCGCCGTCGTTCGTTCAAGCGGCTGCCTCTCAGACTCCGAAGAGTGCTAGTAGATATTCCGGAAAACACCCATGACATTTACCCTTTTCATTGTTGGCAACACATGTCATTACAATTACTGCGTTTCCGCATTATGCACTCAACCATGACAGCGTTTCTCATTGGCTGCTCCTGCTGTGCGCTTATTCTCGAAAGGGGCGCCAGCATCGAAAGAAGACTCCCGGATGTACAAAGCTTACTAAACTGCATGCACCTGGACTTTATCGCACGACACGTACCAAAAAAGAGTGCCTGTGAACATAACTATGTGCGATTTGACTGTGCACACCACAGCGCTTGTCTCGTTTGCGAATTTCCACGCAATAAGCAGCTTCCCGGGCTTGTTGGTCACAGTGTTTCGCGTTTTCGAGGCAGGTTGCGGCACTGAAGAAGACAAAGAAACTATGTACCAATCTTGCGCGATCATGAGGCCGCCCTGGCCACCGTGTAAACAGAGACCCCACTTGCACATGCCCCGACGCAAACCGGCACGCGGTTGCTCCGCCGGGAATGGAGGGGAGGCCACCGATGACGTTCTAATCTGCCCGCTAGGGGAGGAATCGGCGCTGGTGCCGTGGGCGGAAATTTGCGGTTTGCCTCGTCTAGAGCTCTCGACCTCTCCTTTTTCATGAGAAAGCCTCCCTGCCTTTCCTCTCTTCTCCCACCACTCCCTTCCCTTTCTGTCTCTCGGCTCCTTATCAAGCATACAACATAGCTGATATTTTCGCGCGCGTTCGTGAAAATTCATTACCGAAAAAAGAAACGTTGGATTCAACATGCTAAAAGCACACACTGGGATTTCACGGGTTCTGTACTTGAGCGCTCTGCAATGTATTCATCAATTAGAGATCTTCAGTGCGCACCCGAACTACGTTACACCGGCATTCTGGCCTTCCACCGGCACCAGAGTGCCATTTTAAGCCCTTTTGATAAAGCGCACGCATCCAGACGAACGCACTCACGCACACGTGCTTTTCACCTGCGCACTTCAACACACACGTACATCTCACTTCCCTTACGCACTTAAACAGACACACACATGCGCGCTCATAAATGTACGTATGCATGCACCAACATCGTCAAGCACCAAGCCTGTCTTTTTAAGAAGCGTAAGCATGCATTTAAACTTCGCAGTGGGGATTTCCGTTCAACCGACCTCTATTATTTTTTACTACTTAATCAACAGGGTCCCACCGCGGAGGTTCATTGGCTGTGGCATTGTGCTGCCGAGCCTGAGCGCACGGATTCGAATCCCTGCCATGGCAACCGCATTCCGCTGGCGACGGAAAGCAAAAAATGCTTTTGCAACGTGGCTTGATTGAAAGTTGAATTACCCCAGCTGGTCAAAATCTATCAATTTCCCACCACTACAGCTGCTTTCACAACACACTGTGCATTTGCGAAACTTTAAATCTCGTAAATATATAGCATCGGACGCCTTGCACTTGAGAGACAATTGATTGTTCAGAACGGTAGATACTTAAAAAAATGTCGCAGTTTCACCCGAAAGGCGAAGCATCAACTGCGGTAGCAACTTAGTACAGAGCTATACGGAGTAAGGATAGTAGTTTTATCTGCTGAATAAACTTGGACATGCAGCAGCACCGGCCAGCAACGCGCAGAACTGCTGCCGACGCCGTCGACGTTTTGCCCGTTGGTGACTGTTGACAGAGCCTCTGGGGGCGGCTTGGAGGTTTTCGACGATATCAGAACGGGAAAACCGTCGAGCAGCGTCGGAAGCCTTTACCACCTTCTCGCCTCGCAACCTTTTACAGCGTAAGCTGTTATGGGCTCATTACAATAGCCGTTTCTGGCCGCGATGATGCCACCGCCGCCCCGTAACCGTTATCGCCGGAAATGCGAAAAAAAGTAGCAGCTTTCCGGCGGGATCGAACCCAGGGCCGCTGCGTGGGAGTCGGATACTTTACCACTGAGCCACGCAAGCACTTGCCATCGGGCAGAAGAAAAATTCGCTTTATACGCGCCCTATAGGCAGGCGCGCAGGCGCAGACGACCAGAGCCTCCGCCAGTATGGTGGCGCCATCTAGTTAACGTGCCTGCAACCGCCGCGTGCGACAAGGTGCGATTCACACGCGATGGAATTTAGACGAGATGCGCAATCAACGCTATCCCGATGTTAGATGTGCTCCAAGTATTCTGGGTACGACATGGCGTCTCCTCGCAAGGTACGAATCGCTGCTGAAGAAGCGAATCGTAGAGCTACGTGCGCGGCTACAACCAGGCATTATGGGGCTCAGCAGACTGCTGTCCAGAGAGCATTACAAGCCGCAGCTCGCCGTCGCCGCCGACACCGGGCGGACAGTTCAGATCGTTCTCGTCAAAATCGAAGCGAATACACTTTGCCGCGAAGACCTTGTTGTGCGTGGTGCCGAAATTGGAGCTACTCTTGCGCCACTCAACCAGCTTACGAACTGTGACTGTGCTGCGTGTGCCGTGCAGGCCTGTTACTTTTTATATAAATACGCATTTGGTACCGCAGCTAAACGTCGCCTCCCCTCCCTCCCCTCCCCCACTTCCTTTCGCGCGACGGAAGAAGTCGCGTTTGCTTTCTATATATGGTAATTGTAAAGGAGGAAAGAGACGCTTAATTCTGCAGCCCTTCAGAGAGTATGGCACAGAACGCGCGTTTGTTCTCTGCCGTGCATTTATTTGCTCCCCGTGAAAGCGCGCGTCCCTCGCGCCCTTTCACTCGCACATACAGCGTCCTGCGCGCGGCGCCGATTTCATCGCCGTTGACGTCGTACGGAACCTCACGGCGACGGCGACGGCAGAAATCCTCTTTGAGGGTTCATATAATTGCTATCGCAATAAAAAAACCAACTGAGAGGCTCCCTTTCCCGAGAGTAGTCGAGACGAGGATAACCAAGGCGGTATTTTGAGCTATATGGCATGGGATCCTAAAATAGCGTTAAAAGACGTGAACAGACATAGTGCCTTGTGTGGGCGTTCTTGTGGTCGTACTTGTCTTTTTAGCAATATTTAGGGTCCCGTGAGTCAGGATGTTGGGGAGAGGCAAGCCGGATCTTCAAAACTCCGTAGACGTGGCTACGTGCACGCTATCAATTTTGTACAATAAATAAATGGGCAAAATAGTATTCTAACCAGAGAAACACACGCCCATGATGCAGTACATGCTTACAACGTAAAATCCACATATAGATAGCCTGATTGATGAACAAAAAAAGATAAAAATAAAAGCACGTTGAATTCAGTCTTCTTTTCCGGCTTCGGCTGCCCTCTTCGGAGACGAACAGGAAAGATATTAGTGCAGCAATCCCTCTCTTTTTATGTTATCAACTGTCATAAATATTTTTTTTCATTCATAGGTAAAGGAAAGGGAACCGTAGGAAAGTCCCAACTGTTCTTCCTTTTTTTTCTTTCTTTTCGTCGTCAGAAGTAATCTTCGAAAGCCGCTCTCAGCCGAAAGAGTTTTGCCAGCGGTTTCCAATTAAATGCCAGGGATTCAATGACGGCCGTGGCCGTAATGAACTGTTATTCCGGGATCACTTTCATTTTCGCTTGAAATACTTTTTTTCTTCTTTCCGTTAGTACGGTATCAGGGCTGGTGTGAAGGATTCTACTTCAGTGCTGCCATTTTCATAGTTTACATTCGCTCGCACCGGCGCCTGCGCGTCTTTAGCTCGTTAATGCCCCCCAATCTTTCAAGGAAGGTGAGCGAGATTCCCATAGCTGTTCCCAGGCAGTAACTGCGTTTAGGTTTTCTTTGCAACAGTCGGCCGTAACGCCGACTCAAGCGGACGTTATTGATTTCATTGATTTTCTCCCTTGGAAATAAACTCTGAAGTTGCTGCAGGTTGATTCAAGAAAAGCAAACGGTAGAATTTTCGCTTTGTCAATACGATGGCCTCGCCTGCGCTGCAAGATGTTTGGTCTCCTTTAGGAATTATTCTCAGCAGTGGTTCAATAGATTTCGTGATATCGTGTGCCACTGCGGAGGTGCGTGACGGACGTCGAGTTACCTTAAGTTTGCTGAGACAGCAATTAATTGTTGGAAGCTGGCTTCGCTGCGACTTGCTGCCCGCTTTCTTTTTATTTCGATAGCAATTATATGGACACTCCAAGCGGATTTCTGCCGTCGTCGTCGCGGTCGCCGTGAGGTTCCGTATAAAGTCCAAGGGCGATAAAATCGTCGCCTCGCGCTCTATGCTGTGTGCGCTCAAGGGACGTGCGTTTTCACGGGGAGCGTACACACGACGGAGAGCTAACGCGACGTCTTCCATTGCTTGAAAGGCCGTGGGGGCGATAGAAGGGAGGGAGGGAGGGGGGGCGACATTGTTTTGCGGTGGCCAAATGCGTATCTTGAGACCGGGCGCAATCGAAACCGGAATCTCGCAAGCGAAAGGAGGAAAGCGGGAAGGCAGCGCGGGAAGGAGGGGGTGCGCCTTCTGCTCTGCGAGCAACTGCGTACTTGTACTTTGCGCGGCGGCGGGCGATCGCGCCCACCGTATCTTGAAAGGGATCTCCACACGGCTCTTACCTTTGTATGTGCTGTGCTTTCGGCCGCTCAGTTTCCGTTGAAGCGATAGACGGCACGAACCTTCGCTCGCTGCTGCTGGCGCGCTTGCTCACGCCAGCATTTTGACAGCGGTTGTGTGCGGTCATCGAGTGTGATCTATTGATGTTTGCGTGTGCACGCTGACACCATTCTTGTTAATTCAGTTAGTAAGCGAATGCGTCTAAGTTTATACAGCCGACAAAACTACCGTCCTTACTCCGTATAGCTCTCTACTAATTTGCTGTCGCAATTGATGCTTCGCCTTTCGGGCAAAACTGCGAATTTGTTTGCCCCCGCGTCTTCATCGTCAAGTTGTCATCACAGTAAGGCTCACCTGCTCCTTCACAAGTTCTCCCTTGCCATCTGGCGAATAGAAACGTTATTTGGCCCACTCACTCAGCAAGGGATCGAACAAGTGCTGCTGTAGCAATGTGCAGTTGGGGCCTGGAAGCGCCAATTCCTCAGCTATCCCGAAGCCAGATGTGTACACATTAGCAAAAATGTAACCGTTTGCTATTAAAAATGCGTCATTTCAAATTGTAACTGATTACAGTGAACAAAATGGCCCCTCAATCAAGTCAAGAAATATTGGACATTGCCCCTGCTGTCATCTGTCAAACTTCGCCGCAGTGCACCAGCGTAACGCAGTGATAAACGTTTAAAAATTATATTTCGGAAGTTCATCTGTATTTCAAATTATTCCATTAATTATGAAACTGCAGCGCACGCACAATAAACGAGGACACAAGGCAAGATAATACACAAGCCCTGGATCGCAACTCAGTTTATGTGTTAACTTTGGTTTGTGTTCTATTTTCTTGTGTGTGCGCCCTGAAGTTTCATAATGAATAGCTACTAACTCGCCCAACTGCCAGTACTTTTTTTAATTAATAGCTTCAATTCTGCGTTTTCACGCACCAAAACACAATATCATTATGAGGTGCGCAGTAGTGGGAGACTCCGGATTAATTACGACAACCTATAGGGTTTTTTAACGCGCACCCAAAGCTCAAGCATTTTCTTAATTTCGCCCCCATCGGAGTACGGCCTCCGCGGCAGGGATTTGATCCCGCGACCTAGCGCTTAGCAATGTAACGCGAAAGCCACTAAGCAACCACGGCGGGCCGCCCAAATTTCAACAACTCTCAATCGGTAACGTAAAGAGCATACGCCCTTTTATTAACATGTGCATGTATGGCATTCAGCCGTAACGTCTTTGCTGTTGTATAGCACTGATTAAAATTACAATTACTTCATTTTAAGTGTAATTGATTACAGTGAACCATTGCATCCGGATTTTTAATCCGGCAGTACCCAATCAGGATTAAAAAACAGCTAAAACACAGCAAGAAAGTTATTAATAAGGGCCGCCTATACGCATGTTATTGGAAGGGCGTATGCTCTCAACTTTGCTAACAGAATGTTGGTTAAATTAGGGCGGCCTTTTAAAATATCACTTTTTTTTTCAATACCTGCCATTGAGTTACGGTGGGCCACTGCACTGAAGTTCGACAAATGGCCGCCGGGTATGCACTGCGTATGTACTGGGTATGCACTGAAATGTAATAGATTACCTTTATGCTCCTTTCATCACAACCTTTATTGGCGTTGTAAATAGAACACTGTAAATAGAACGATCGGGCCCTGCTGTTTCAGTGCGTCCCCGGCAGCCCTTCACATGTTGTTTATGTTAAGTAACATAAACAACATGTTAAGTAACAACATGTGTTTATGTTAAGTAACAATAATTTTGATCGTAATGTTCCCTCATTTTCAGAAGTCAACAGCAACCACACACCAAAAACTTCCTCAATGTGTGTGCTGGGGCGCAGGACGATGCTGTAACGTCCGAACACCCTGTGCTAGAAGTTGGGGTCACTCAATGCCACGATCTCGCGTCTGAGTCATTTATGTCGCTTTTGTTTGGAGAATGCGATCCCTATAGCGCCAATGAAAAGCTCAAAAATCGTCCTCAGGCCACCCTAATTTCAACAACTTTCAGTCGCCATCGTCAACAAGGTATACCTTTTTATGAACACGCCCATGCACGGCATTCAGCCGTAGCGTCCTTGCTGTGGTATAGCACCGATTACAATTAAGTTACTTCATTTTGAAATTGAATTGATTACAGTGACCAATTAATGCCGGCTTCAACCTGGCCCCAACGTACGCATTGGACATCGCTACCGAGCCAATGCAGCGCCGGTTAAAAAAAAAGTCGCAGTTTCGCCCGACAGAGGCGAAGCATCAATTGCGATGTCTTGCGATTGCGATTTACTAGTAGAGAGCTATACGGAGTAAGGATACTAGTTTTATCGGCAGCGTAAACTTGGACAAGTTTGCTTACTAACTGAATTAACAAATATGGTGTCAGCACGCACAAGAAAACATGAATAGATCACACTTGATGACCGCAAACAGCCACTCTGAAAACGCTGGCGTGAGCAAGCGCGCCAGCAGCAGCGACCCAAGATTCGTGTGGTCTATCGCTTCAACGGAAACTGAGCGGCGAAAGCACAACGCATATGAAGGTAAGAGCCGTGTGGAGATCGCTTTCAAGATACGGTGCGCGCGACAGCCCGCAGCCGCGCAAAGTACAAGTACGCAGTTGCTGGCAGAGTTGAAGCCGCGCCCTCTCCCTCCCACGCTGCCTTCCCGCTTTCCTCATTTCGCGTGGGAGATTGAGTCGTCACTCGTCAGTTCCCCTTGCGCCCGGTCCCAAGATACGCATTTGGTGCCGCAGCTAAATGTCGCCTGCCCTCCCTCCCTCCCTCTCTCCCATACTCCCACGGCCTTTCGCACGACAGAAGACGTCGCGTTTGCTCTTCGCCGTGCCTTCGCTCTCCGTGAAAGCGTGCGTCCCGCGCGCTTTCACTCGCCCATACAGCATACGGCGCGCGGCAACAATTTCATCGCCTTTGGACTTTATACGGAACCTCACTCCGACGACGACCGCGACGGAATAAACGCGCTTGGAGTGTCTATATAATTGCTATCACAATAGTATTCGACCAACACGTAGTCACGCGTTATTTATGAGGAAACAAATACTGAGCAAGGTACTGGGCACGCGGGTTTGCCTGTCTGAACATACGCATCCTCGAGTCTGATGCGCGGAACGACAGCAGGCATTTCACTATGGCTCCCGCCAAATTCAAGCTCTCAAACGAGCGTCGCTTTCTTATAGCTTGTCTCGTCAATGAAGTATACCTGGTTCCATGTAATTTATTACTGAAAGAAAAATAATTGAATTGCAGTGAAGTTAACCACTAAAAAAGTAATCGATCAATCACAACATTTCCAAAAACTGTAACCCATTAGAGGTAATTCATTACACATAATATTTTACGTACAAGTGAGCCCGCAGCACTCAATTTTTGCGAGGTTTCCCGTGCAGCCCTATAAACTCGGAGAGTGGCGGTGTGTGTGCGTGCATTTCGGAGGCCCCTGTAGGTGATCCTGCAGCGTTGCGTGTATTGCAAAGACGTTTTTTTTTTCCTTTTCTTTTAGCAGATGGCTGCTTTTGCTGGCCAGCTGCCGCTGCAGCAAATGATTTCACGGCTACAGTAAATGCTTACGTCTGCGAATGGCACATTTTCTTTTCGTTTTTCCTCTCCACTTCCGGTAATCATTCTATGCGTTGCTGGCGATACTGCGACCTTTTATTGCAAAAATCACGTTGTACAGAAACAAATTTCAACAATTTTATACGAGGTTTCTAGCGGTAAGCTAAAGTGAATTGATTTGGCTTGGTATTTTGGGCGTTACAATTACTTCAGTCCAATGCGGACGGAAATGCATAAATTTTAAACATCAAAATTCATATCTCTTGGGTTCAAATAATAATTGGTTTGCTCGTTTCGAATATGTATACAGATTGCTCTTAGACACTCTTGCACAAATGATAATCGCCAATCCCTTTTTAATCTCTGATAGGTTTAAGTCGTGTGCGCTTGCCTGCCGGGTTTTAGCTAGAGCATGAAAAAAAAAGAACGAAAGAAAAAACGCCAGGCAACACTGACTCTTAAAGCCTGTCACTAAGTTACTGCTAACCGCCGCCTGCCACTCAAATTAAGTCATATGTTATTATTTCAATATTACCGAATTACTTCGGCTCCCCCGGGCCACAGTTTCTCAAGACCAAATAAAGTTCTTGTCACCGTCACCAGATATGATATGCAAGTGGAGGTTCCGTAGTCTGTCCACGAAAAACTGAGTGCACTCGGGCAAGCGATAACTTCTGGCAGCTAATGTTGTATTGGTGTAACGTGATACTTATTGGATATGTTTTATTAAGCGTCTGGTTTTTCTATTAGATGTGCTCACGTACTTACACTATTGTTCTCATCATAAATATCATTGTGTTAGGTCACTGGTCGCATTAAGAAACACACTCATACCCCCTCGCACAATGGTCAACTAAATGGCAGCGGGTGGGGTATGAGTATAAATTAAAAAAAATCAAATCCCCTTTCCCAAAGAAACATGGTTGAATGCGAAGCTTGCTCCCATGCAAACTGCATCAAAGTCCAAAGTCAGCGACCAGGCAATGAATCCAAAAAATGCTGAGTGACCCAATGCGATGCATATGTGATATGATTGCTTCTTTAGGATTGTAATTTTTGAACGTTGAAGTTGAAAGAAGACACATTTCGTTAAGTTGCCTGGCCTTTATTTTAGATCATGTAACCGTTGATTACACGCACACGCTCACACTTGCACTGTATTGCCTTGTGATCGCTGTGGTAGACGGTCAGAGGCTCTGCCGTTGCCGATACACGATATCGGCCTTATGGGCCCGATCACGCTCGCGCTTACATTCGCGTACGGCAGCCTCTTCTGCCGTGCGCTGCACCCGTGGCCTACGCATGGTGACGGCTCGGAATGGATTGCGTGACGCGTGTAATGCAATGCAGGTATATACAGTTTGTCTGGGTAGCATGGCATTCCAGTTCCCATTGTTCTTATTGGTGCAACTAGGAATGTAAACTGTAGTGCTCTACGATATGTACGTCGTGAGCAGTTGTTCTATTGTGTGCGAAGTTGCACAGATAGCTCCATTGTGTAAGTTGGCTTTCCTGCAGTGTGTTTTTGGTGCTCATGAACGAATCAGTGAGACATAGAAAGCTTCGTTTAAAAAAAAATGCGGGGGCGTTTACTGTCAAATGCGAGAGGAATCGCAATAGTGATTATGCAGATACTACGGTCAAAGACGCGACTCTGCTATTGGCCGCGAGATCGAGCAGAGTCGCCGCTTGGTGGGCACTGGCTGAACCACCGATAGTGTGGATTGCGCCGCGCGCCGTCTGGTAGGCACTACATGTGCCTGTACGGCGTGCATATCTTTAAAGGCCGGTTCATCCGCGTCTGTCACACAGTCATAAGTGCTGGTCCGCATTTTTGACGGCGTAGAAAAGCATATAGCGCTATAGGCTCTTGTCCTTGCGCTGCAGTAAGATCAGTGAAAGCCCGTGTCAAGAGCGCGATGTGTGACTGCGGCACCTTCCACTCACCACAATCATAGCAATTTTATTATTGCTTTGTGTTTCGAGAACATCACAAAGAGCCTTTTCACCCTGTTTTAAATAAACGAAGTGGTAGCTGCGAGGCGTGACTACCGCAATTTAGTGACATGGCACGATGCGTTGATCAATCCGTTATCTCTGCGATGTCATGAAACATGATCGGGGTGGTGTGCACATCACTGAACGGTAGGAAAAAAGAGTCGCAAGGCTTCACGTATACCATATTTCGTCATACGCGCTATCGTACAGTAGCTCCATTATGATAATTGCGATTATCACACGACCCTCGCTTAGTGGTTGACTATGCCATCTTGTTTGGACTTTTATTTATTTATTTTTATTTACCATACTGCCAAGCTCTACTGAAACCATAGCAGGTGGGCAGTATATATGTGTACAGATACATATACGGAACATCACGACGACGGCAGAAATGGGCTAGCTTTAATTGAGTGTCCATATAATTGATATCGCAATAAAAAATAGAAATCGAGCTTTAGAGTGCACATCAATTGGTGATGTAGAGTGCGCACTAACTTGCTACTTTACTTCGTTGTACAGGAATACAGACTTTATTAAAGCAGTTTGGTATGCCATATTATCAACTGGTGCAACAGTATTAACACAGTAACCATAACCAAAAAGCACCGATGAAGTGCCGTAACAGAGATTTTGAGGCTTGTGGCAGTCCCCAGTTGAATGACAGCTTTTGCTTCTTTTCACTAAATAGAAACGTTGTGCGCATTTCGTGCAAGAATGTGGCATTGGACGGTAATATGGGATTAACTATCTGCAGTCAGCGCGTTTCATTACCAGAAAGTCGCGCAAGATCGTTCACAGCGGAACGCCGCCGCGCCAGTTTCAATGCGTTCCGTCGACCGCATATACTTATGCGGGAACGGTGCTGCAACATATATTTCGTGAACGTCGTTTTGGGAAGAGTTTTTTTTTTTTTTTTCAGGCGAGGACGTGATGATTGGATGAAATGACAGCTATGTGTGACGTGTTCATACTGCGTGCATCCCCGGGCGATTTTGAAGTTGCCGTCCAGTTTTCTCAGATGGATAGTTTCTGTGCTGGAAAACGAGGTGTTTTTCAAGCGAAGCTTGTATAGCCTCATAAGTGTCGGCGGTAGTGGTGGTCACGCTAAAAAACCCGGCTGCTCCCAGAGTAGAGTAGGTGCGGGGAACGCTGCGCCGGCGCCGGATCACGTGACGCGCGCGACCAATCAGGGTCGTTGGTTTGTCGTGGGGAGGAAAGGGGGTTGGCGGGCACTCCGCCAGGCTTCCCTTCATCAGATCACCCTCCGCGAACGTGTGGGAGGTCCTCGCGTGGTGCGTTCCGCCGAGGAACAGGCTGCATTTCAGCAATGGCGCCGCGAACTCACTCGGGAAAGGGCTCGTCGTCGACGTGCTGATTCTAGCGTAGGGCTTCCCGAAGCTCAGGCGATACGTCAGTGAAGAGCCGCAAATCCTGAGTTGTGTGAGCGTGATGTTGAGGCTAAACGTGAGCGAAGAGCCGCCGACCCTGAGTTTAGAGTAAACGAAGTGGAACGCCTGCGACAGCGTCGTCTAATTGCCCTCCAGGAACCCTACAATGGTTATGCACGCCTCATAACTACTGGAAAGTAGTAGGTCAGGTACACACACGAAAAGCTTTGCTTACCCCCCTTTTCTCGACAGGGGAAAGGCTGGTGAATTTTATTGTGATAGCAATTATATGGACACTCAAAAGCAGATTTCTGCCGTCGCCGTCGCCGTCGCCGTGAGGTTCCGTATGACGTCAATGGAGATGAAATCGTCGCCGGTTGCCGAACGCTGTATGTGCGAGTGAAAGGGCGCGAGGGGCGCGCACTTTCACGGGGAGTGAACGTACGGCGGAGAACAAACGCGCGTTCTGCGCCGTGCTCGCTTAAGGGCTGCAGAAGTAGGTGTCTCTTTCCTCCTTTACAATCACCATATATGTATAGCAAACGCGTCTTCTTCCGACGCGCGAGAGGCCGTGGGGGAGGGAGGGGAGGCGGAGGAAAGGGAGGCGACGTTTAGCTGCGGCACCAACTGCCTATTTATATCAAAGGCTCCGGCAGCAGTCACCAACGCCGCACGCATTTTGAGCGAACGCGGGCAAAACGCCGACGGCGTCGACAGCAGTTCTGCGTGTTGCCGGTGCTGCTGCATGTCCAAGTTTATACAGCTGATAAAGCTAATATCATTACTCCGTATAACTCTCTACAAATGTGCTATCGCAATTGATGCTTCGCCTTTCAGGTGAAACTGCGACAACTTTTTTCAGTAGCTTCCATAGGGTCTAAACCTTACGCATCGTGGAAACAGTTTTTAAAGCCCCGATGGCATCACTGCTGCATTTGTAAAGTGTCGTACAGCTTTCAGAAAGCGCCTTTCTACGTGACTTTCTCGAATTGCATCTCTACAAATTTTTTGTCATGCAAAGATGAGCCCATCCCATTGAAAACGCGGGAGATGTTAGAACTGGCCGGTAGGAGGCCTGATTATCTGGTGTCCCCTAGGGAGCCTACATGCAACGCCGTTGTGTCCCCGATTTCTGCATGTACACATGTAATTGCGGTATTGAATTACATTGAGAAACATCGTCGGTGGTTTGTGCACAAGCTTATCTTTTATCGTCTCTTACCAGGATAAGCTCGACTCTTCCAAACGCAATCAATTTTGCGCTGCTGCTGCGCGTGTCTAATTGGGTAACCATCCCTCATGTACTAATAAGCCGCTGTATTACTGTTCGCATGCGTCATTTGGTACAAGATCCAGCCCTTCATCGAAAGCATACCATATTCCATTGCACTGTACGCGCGTCCTTTTTATCGTGCCAATAAGATTATTACACAAGGCTAGCGGCAACGCACTCTTTCGCGCATTAACCGCACGCAGGAGCACGCCATCGTAATTCTCTGTTTTCAGAGCAAATTGCCTTCGCTAGATGTTCAGGCAACAGCCCCCGCCGCCCCCCCCCCCCCAAAAAAAAAAAAACGCCGTATTCACGTGGTGGCTTTGGCGTGGCGCTGCTAAGCCTAAGGTCACGGGATCGAATCCCAGCCGTGGCGGCCGCGTTTAGATGAGGGCGATATGCTAAAACGCCTGTGTACCGTGCATTTCGTGCCCTGTAAAGAATCCCAAGTGGGTCAAGATTAATCTGGAGTCTTCCACTATGGCGTAACTCATGGCCGCGTTGTTGCTTGAGGACACTAAACTGCATGAATCAATCAGCAATTTCACAAATTCCCTTTGACGGAAGCCACTCACCCATTATTGTTTAGAGTTCTAGTCGGCTGTCCTTTTCAAGGCTGACTTTCCAACTTATTCACGTATTATGTCGCGTAAACACGGAGCGTATTAGCACCCGTTAGTCAACGTTGTTTGACGAGCGCAATTATGGAGGCGCTTTCAGCGAAAATCTCATTCTTATGGACTATTATTGCAAGGATGCAGTCGAGCGCCTCCACCACGGGCAGTTTATGCGGGTATATGGAAGAACTCGCGAGGCAAGTTATTACGTTGCGGTGTTATGCAGTACAATCTATGAATTGGTAGAGCGTGGTTCTTCTTCCATTTTTTTTTTCGCGGGGGGGGGGAGGGGATTGAGGGGGGGGGGGGGTGTCACACGGCAGAAACTAGAGGGAAAGCTGGCGTTACAGCTGAATGGGGCTGAATTTATGAACCCGAAAGCAGATCTTGTATGCGTGAAAATTGACGCACACTCTGGAACCGCTCGATAACGCTGTGACATTAGTAGAATTTTGCGATGACAGTCTCTGCAATAGGTCGTAAAAGCTTTTATACCTTCGCGACAATCACAATTGCTTCCATTCGCTTACCCTCTAGGCACGTTATTGTTACATTAGCATTTAGATGAGAATTTAAGCCAACCTTTGGCGACTGTGTCAGCGCCAGCACTAAGTTTCAGTGTTCGCCACTTGCTACAGCCATTACTGTGAGCACCGAGCACAGTTGCCGAGACACTTATAAATTGAGTATGCGCGTCCTTTATGGAGAATAAAAAGCAAGAATTCATTCCTGATTCCTTAGAGATTTGCATAATAAGGAATAGTTTACGAAATCGAGTGTAATAATACTGCCGACAACTTGCCAAATATTTTAATAGCCTCCGCACTCGTATTTAATCCCTTAATGATGGTTCGTCGGCGATATAAAACGGGCGATTTTAGTTGTGAGGTTATCCGTGTTCGAGAGAGAAGTATAAGATACTCACTGAAAGCTTGCCTTAACAAGTTAGCATTTGCTTACAGCTTCGTAGACGCCTCGTAACACTCATACTACCCTCATCCATATATATATATATATATATATATATATATATATATATATATATAGTTCAAAAAATAGAAGCACGTAGGAAAAACATAACAAGACTTTACTGACGTTTCGGCCGGGGTCCGGCCGAAACGTCAGTAAAGTCTTATGTTTTTCCTACGTGCTTCTATTTTTTGAACTACTTCTGTGCCGGCTCCGGTTACTCTTTACTTCACTGATATATATATATATATATATATATATATATATATATATATATATATATATATAGCTTGTGTATTTGGGTTCGCAGCAAGAAAGATGTGGTGAACAGAGAGGGGGTTATTTGGGTGAGAGCTATCGCTCAATGTATAGTTTGTTCTTGGGGGAGGGGCGACAGTTCTCTTTGTCGCCATCAACAGTCATTATTGTTTGTTTAGATTCTATCTAAAGTTGTTTGTTGGTAGTGATTGATTTATGGGACAAATGATCGAGGTATACGCTTATAGTGGCAGCAGCGCTAGCTTTGTTCGCGACCGAGAAACAATACTTTGTCCACGCAAGCCAAAGGTGCGCTTGTTCGTAAATTTCATTGGGGACATTGCATATTTGTTTGCCGTTTCCTAAACAGCCTTCTCTCATAACGATTCTACGAAAAGGTGCGATAATAGATTCAATAACGATCCTTGAAAAATTCCGAGTTCGCAACGAACACCGTGCCTTGCCCTCTGCGTCTAACCCTTGGGCAATCGCCTTGCCGATGCGTGGGATTGCGTAGCAGCCAATCACTTCTCGTTTCTCTAGTAATAGCGCATTGCTTAGTCATAGCCCGCTAGTCCCATTCCGTTTCCCTAGTCTATGGCTGAAGCAGAAAAGATACAGAAATCAGTCCCCCTTCTTCGTCCCCTTAACCCGGCAGAAATAACTCGTGTGGCACAATGTTAAAGCCGAGCAATGAGCTGATTTAAAATCATATTTGTATCAATGACCAATAACATCCTGGATGCTGGAGGCGAAGAAAAAAAAGAACAGGGGCCGCATTTACGAAAATTTTCTTCCGTAAGTGATCTTGGCCATTGCCCCAGCCGCCTTCTCGTATGATATCTCCAACGTCAGGAATAGTTAAAAGGTTTTCTTACTAACAATTCTAGCGTAGGAGCTTTTTGTGAACAAACATGGCGTCGTCTCAATTCAGAAAGATCATCGTTCGTAAGTGTTCTTACTATCTTCTGGCTGGCTAAAAATTTTGCAGTTTTTAACAAGGTCCAGCATTGCGTGTGAACTCCTTGGATGGTGTTCCATGTACAATGCTGCTATGGCTGATTTTTGGGTAGATCTACTGACTTTTCACATGTTTATTGACTGACTTTCACATGTTTATTGATTCAGTGATAAAGCTTCATAATCTACTGGTTCCCGGCACGTTTCAGAGAAGGGATGGCAAAATTTACTGTTTTTCTTTTTATGGTATGCACTTTTAGATCACATTATACTCTTACTTTATTAGTAGATAACTGCTAAAGCGTGATGAACTGTTACTGTGCACGATCAACTATGGTGATCTTTTTTTCATGTATGCGCTTAAGCTTAGTACCAAACTCACAAAGCACGTCGTCCTTCAGGTACCAGATGTCATTTTAGGTCTTTCCAAAACGGGTTTGAATGTTGGAAAAAGTAATGTATTTTATATTTATATTGTTCCGGATTCCCTTTATGCCGTGTGGTTTGTCAAACGACGCACCTCGCTAACAATGTTTGAGGAGATTACATTGTGTTATTACCTCGCAGGTGGCATAATGTAGAACTAATTCAAGCACAGATTCCATGCTAACAAAAGTCTTCGTTTAATAAATCTCTTGCACTGGAAAAACAATCTACTGCTTACCACTGATTTTCCGAGTGAAAATATACTCGTATTTCTTCATGTCCCGTGGCAACACTAATGATCCAGTCGTCGGTTTCACCTCCACGGTGCGCGTGATGTGACCTACATGAAAGCGTCGGCATTATCCAGCGCGCAATGGAAGATTAGATAACATTAGCTTCACGTTTACTGCTCAAGCCATAGCACACAAACTGAAAGAAGCTCAGCAGTGGCGCTAGTGCGTTTATACTGGCGTGCGCACAATGCCAACCGCCCAACGCTGTCTTCCTGCACCGCCGAAGTGATTGAGCTTTACTTTGACCGTGCGTCCACTTAGCTTCGTAGACTTTTAGCAGCCAAACGCATTCTGGTGTCTTTTAACCATTTAGCCATTTTTAACCAGACCATTTAACTCTCAGCACGCGATCCATTCATGCGCCTTTGCGGGAAATCACGACGACGGCGTACAGCGGCGCTGACGGCGCAAGTGGGTCTCGAGTTTCCGTACAATTGCTATCGGAATAATATTTCGTCCAGCTGCATGATTGGGTGGAATTTTCTCTTACGAGCAATTCTAGGGCAAGATATGTTTGGGAGCACAGGCCCTGAGGTCAAATTCAGAATTTTTTTGTAAGCAATGCTCGGCATCTTATCTCTCGCTCTCGCTATTGCGAAATTTCCTACCACGGGTGGCTGGCACCAATTCATCCGAGCCGCTTCGGCGTACGAAGGGCTAGTGCGTATAGGCACTCTGAGCCTGTATAGATATAACTGAGCCAGAGTTTAAGCTGGAACTGTTCCTAAGAATAAATTCCAGGCATTCGCGATGCTTTACGTGCTATTAGCGAACGGGGCTGGCCAATGACAACAAGGACGCGCAAACGAAAACGTACGGACGGACGGAAAAAAAACTTTATTGATAGAAGCACCTGCAAAGTGGTCGGCCCGGGCTCAGGCTACTCGGGCATTATTTGCGGTAAGGCATAGCCTTTCCGCCACTGCCCGGGCCCGCTGGATTGCCCATAGTTGGTCGTGTAGATCTGAGCTATAGTCAGAGCGCTTAGCCATCGCTCCTTGAGAAGGTCCGGTCCTATGTTGTCCTCTCTGTATATTGCTCTGATCTCTGTGCGTTTCCATAAGACGTGTGCCATGTCTGCTTGTTCGTATTTCCAGCGCTTGCAGCTCGCTTATGGGTATTGTGTGGAATTTACTCTGTTTAAGAAGTGTACTGGGTTTCTGAAGGCACTGGTTTGCAACCTTCTCCAATGTCTTTCTTCAGATCTGTCTAGTTGTATGTGCAGTTGTGGGTATGCTTCTCTTTGTTTCTTATACTGTGTCAGTATGTCGTGGTACGTGACTAGTCTGTCTCTGTCGTCCTGTATCGCTACTTCGTCGTCGTCACCTACTCCGTCTTCCCCATCACCTCCGCCGCAGTCCTCACCCCTTCCGCGGGGGCTGCGGGGTGTCGAGCCGTCACTGTCCGAGTCGCGGTGGGTTGGTTCTCGCGCAGCTCGGTGGGTCTTCTCATTGAGGTTGCCGAGGGGTGCTCGGGTCTTCTGTGGTTACTTCCCCCATGTGTGTCGCAATTCATTTGAGGCATTTGGGTGTGATTTTGCCGTTCTTGAAGTCTACTGCTCTGTAGTTCAGGATTTTGGCCGCCTCCGTGGGGGACCCAGCCCTTTGTGAAGTTCCTAATGGCCATCTTGGAGTCGCTGATTATTATTCTGTCTGGTTTCCTACCATTGATTACGGCCAATGCGATTGCCGTTTCTTCAGCTGCTTCCGACGATCTGTTCCTGATAGAGCCCGCCGTCACGGTCTTTCCTTTCGTGTCTATGACCGCCATTGCGAAGACACCACCGCCGGCACCACCATTGTCGACCCGGTTTCGGGGGTACCGGGCGGCAGTCTACGAAGAGCACCCCCGCCCGCGCACCGTGGTTTTTGAGGATCGTTTTCGTGTGGCATTTTCTTCTCTCGACATTGTGCACGGGGTGCATGTTCTTCGAGATGTTTTTCGTGTTTATTGCGGCTCGGACGTTCGCGTGAATCTGTCTGTACCTTGGGGCCCTTCATCCCGTGGTAGTTTATGTCAATTTTTCCGTGATTTCTCTGCCCGCCTTGGTTCCGGAGAGTCTTTCGAGTTGCGCTATCCTCTGTGCTTCCGAGATCTCGTCGAGCGTGTTAGGTACCCAGAGTTGTAGTAGCCTATCGTTTCTAGTGTATTGCGGCAGATCCAGTGCCGTTCTGTACGCTTTTCTAATGAGCGTGTCCATCTTGTCTTTCTCAAGAAGCCTTGTTCCAGTGGATGAATGCCGCCACTAACTTCCGCTACTTTTTACCTTTAACTTTTGCAAAACCCTTTCAAGTATTCCATCAATTTCGCATAACTTGTAAAACTTATACGTAACAATTGTCGGCTTTAGGTACTCTAAAACATGAGCTTTACAAAACTGTGGTGTCTGTTTATGGTGCAGCGTTACGCATGTATAAGTTTTGTGCTTGAGGTCTTTATGAACAGACCAATTTTCGGCAATTTTCACAAAAAGTTTCAAGTCCTTAATTAACGCTTCACCTCCTACAGTCATTATGATTTAGATTCTTCCTCTCCTAAATCCAACAAATTTTGCTAAAATAATTTTAACGGTTATGTAAAAACGGTAATTCTGTGTTTTATATGCTTGTGAATAGGGAACTCTGAGTTCGGTCCTCGGTAAGGATTCCTCCTAGATTTACCGGGCACATGGAAGACAAAGCTTGTTTACCATCGCAGGGCTGGAAGGTAAATGCGAGGATCGGAGCATTGGCGTGAGAATAACAACGAAGAGTCGGCCACTCTCGATGTCTCAAAGAAAAATACGGAGCCTGAAACGGACACAGTTTTTCTTTTATTATCATGGTAAGAACAGATTGTCTTCAGTCACGACGAGAAATTCATCAGCACTTGGCGAATAAACGCAGAAAAAGAGAAACACCACAATGAGACCTCTTCTTCCGAACAAGTCTTTATTTTAACTGCTACTAGCTTTAGGTAAAAGATCCAAGGATGCTCAAAGTTTTAATCTCTTAACGTATATGTCACTGGTACGGAACTGACCCTGTGCACTGGGAACTGTCAATTTATTGAAGCCTTGTCCGCAGAAAATAGCAGATGTAGACCTGTTGGGAGCAAGGCATTACCGAAGCTAGCGTCTGGAACAGTCGAATGAGTCACTGCCGGTAGAAAATATTCCCCGCTTCAATACTGTGCTAACACGATGAGCTGTTCTTGTGACAGTGGAAATTAAAAAAAAAACGTTATCGCAGTGTTCTGCCTACAGAAATCATCATTGACAAATTCACTATATCTTACTAAAAATAGTAATTTTTACTACTTTTGTCGAATGTACTCGTTGCGTGGAATGGTGTCCTTTTTTTGGGCCTGCTTTTTTTATTTTTGAGGTACCTCCCGAACGTGCAGTGCTAGAAGTTTCTGGCCCAGTTAAAGTGTCAAATTGGTTGTTCTGGTTTACTTTGGATTCCCACAGAATTTCCTGAACAGTACAGCTTTTTTTTTTTTTTTTTTTTTGCTGAGTATCGTTTTCTTCGGGATGCCTCTATCCAGCACGCTCCCGCCAGAACCGCTAAGACGGACATAACAAAAGAATACTACGCACGATTACTTAAACTACAAATGAAAATAACATATGACTTCGACGGCAGCCTTTCTGCATCGTCGCCCTCAGCCTAACGGAGGCAGGTATAGATTAAGCTTCATTTTACAAAACATGACAAACTGACGCTGTGTTCAGTTGCATGCGCGCCGACATGGGGTGATCGGTGTGATGCCCTGGGTCCGAAAAACGGCATTGCACTTAACGTACCTTGACTAGCCCGGAATTCTCGCCGAATGTGTCCACGGACAGACGTGGTCGGCCTCTTTAGGACGTTAAGCTGCCTGACGCTGGCAGAAAGCTGCAGGACCTGGCTTGAAGTGTAAAAACGTGAGCTTGCAAATACCAAAACGGTTAGTGAAGGAGTATCGTAACGCACAATGCAGCATGTTAGGTCACTAAGCAGATAACCAGCGGCTCGTTAGAATAAACGATAGTGTGACAAGGAAAAGGACGCACTGTCGAGGGCATGGACCAAGAACATTATGAAATCGAGGATTAGGAAAAAGGGGCTATGGTTAGCTGACGCATGACAGGGGTAATTTGAGGCCACTGGAGACGCCTTCCATTTACTGTACTCTTAATGCCCAACTGCAACAAAATATTGGGCCTTGTAAAACACCTAATGTAGTGTAGATATAGAACAGGCATCTGTGAAATATTTTTCATTTGAAATACGAGCGGAAGCGTCACAAAACCCTCACAAATGTAGCCGCATTCGATACCGAAACTTAAGATACCGCCGCCATCATCGTTCGCCAGAAGTGGTGCACGACCTAGGGCGCACAGCTGCTGAGCATGACCTCAGAGATAAGGTGGCGCCCGCGGCACTGATAAAATCTCGGAGTCGATGTGCTTTGGCTTTTCATATCGACAGCCATCAGGTGCACGCTTGGGTGCTGTTTAAACCCTGCTAACAAGAAAACTATACAATTACCAGCCGTTCAGCTTCGCCAAGATTGGCTCATTGGTATAGGCTATTAATTTATAAAATATTTTGTCGAAGTGAAATGTCGCTGAAGTTGGCCTTAAATCCAATATGGGTAATGACGTTGTTGCTGATGGTCATGATGTAGTGATACCGCTGCTTGTGCTGCTGACGATAGAATTGTGCTCCTTGAATTAGGCTCATCTCATGCATGAACATTTACTAATCAGATTACTCCATGTATTCCTGTGCCACCATCGGCTGTGTTTTCCTTCCATTGTCACCCAATCAATTATTCTAATAAGCCACCGGTTATCTACTATTTCTCTAAGATGCGTTCCTCCGAAAGCGGACTTAAAGTGAGCTGGTGATCTAACGATGAGATTATGGCGGTGATGCTGATTCATTCGAAGCAGGAATCATCGAACAACCTAAAATTGTACCATCGCCTTCAGCGGGGACATTGGGACCTGTAAATTGGACTATAGAGGTTAGAAGAAATCTTGGGAGATTGCTAGCTTGATTTTATTATCAAGTTACAAGGGGTCAGGACTAGACTTAATGAGCTTAATGACTGCATATCTGCGCTTTTGTCGTTTGTGAAGTGCAACAATGACACATCCTGCTAAATTTCCGATCAATAAAGCCAAATACCGTCTGGTTTCACTACTACTACAAATACACGCATTTGTCCTGACTATATAGCTTGAAACGAGCACGTTGTGCAACACGAACAGTACTAAGATGACAATATCGCTGCGAAGGATTTGGGACGAACATCTGGTAGAATTGTGAATGACTACTGGCAAGGGCTCGCAAGTGTAGTTAGTACTGAATTCGTCCTACATGCAACATTTGCTCCGCGTAATATATTGTACGGCTGACTGCTTGCTGTTGGGCTTGTCGTGTTTTGAAGTCACACTTAGCTCACTATACTCTACAGTGGAAAATTCTTGTCGCTTCGGTGCTAAATTCCGCCATGAAGTGAACTACTGTGTATTCAATTTATTGTCACCTTTCTCTACATTTTAGCAGCTCTTTAGAAAGCAAAAGCCAATACCGGTCGCAGTTTTGAACTCTAAATGCATCTAAGTTTGATATTGGCGTTTTGAAAACTTATCAGCTGTCCTTGAGCGTTAGGTGAGCTCTGAGTCAGCGGTGGTTCTAAATGCACACACTGTGCGTCCGTATTTCAGTTGTGGCGCATAACCAGACTAGTGATACGTTGTTCTGACTTTTGATTCTGCCTTGATTGCTCAATAAAATCGTTCCTATTTGATGTTCCTCAAACAGTACCTTTCTACGGCTTTATCACGATACGTTGACGTAGAAATGTACGATATGTTGGCAGAGTCGACGTGTCGTCTGAGGTATCAGAATATGCGGTAAAGTTGATTATAACTAGCGTATTCGTTCACACGTTTTAGCACAGCATTATTAATTGTCAGCTCAGTTTGTGCACACTTTCATTACTGTTGCTTTGCAATAGAAGGAGACAGTGACATGAAATGCTTCAAAAATTCACTAAATCCTTTCTTCGGTGGACAGCGAGATAAGGTAGCGTCACGTCACTGAACGAAGCAAGTTCTATCTCGGTGTTCGTAGAAGCCGGCAGTCAGAACGGCTAGTGCACGCGGCCAGACGCTGAAAACGTCACTCCTCAATGCTTTTTTTTCTTTCTTTCTTTGAAAACAAACATCAACTAGTATCTTCGACGTTCACCTCGCGCGCTCCCACTCAAAGTCACGTCCCACCAGTTTGTAGAACTTCCTGTTGTGCGGCTCGAAAAACTTCCTCAGCCTCCTGACGTTCTCCTCGCTTAGCCTGGGGTGCGTGCGGCCCTTGGTTTTGCCGAGACAATGAGGACTACCGCTGCCTTCGCTCTTCTTCAAGCAGGGAAAGCCCTTGGTTCTGTTGAAGTAGAAGTGGTCCTCGGACACCAGCCGCCTGAGGCCGAGGAAGTCCTGGACCATGGCCATCTCGCGGGCTGGGTTCCTGACGAGCTCCTCTCCGCTGACAACGTGGATCTGGGACGGCGGGAAGTGCCTGAGCCAGTGAGTGAGGTGATTGGCGTACAGGCCGATGCGTATGCCGGACCATGACTCGTCGACGTCATTGCTTCCGTTCGTGCACGTACCGTTGGCACTGTAACCGACTTGACCGCAGTCCCTGCTAATGTTCTCATGGTCAGTGTCTTCTTTGAAGGCCCTCTTCTCGTCTTCAGTTACTGCGTCAGTCCTTCGGCCTCTAGATGATGAGGACGCACCTTTCTTCTTGGCTTTGGTGTACAGCAACGCCATCAGGAATAGCATTACCACTGCTACGATGGTTCTCCTGGAGGGCGACAGTGGTAGTGTGTCTCACCCGGTTGTATTCCGTCATATTCAGACTTGCGTAAGCCTTATTAGGCGTGCCGCTCGGCTTGTATGATATATAGTTTTGTTCTTCGTTGCGAGTAGCTTCGCTGCTCCTGATAGTGACTTCGCGGTCTTCCGTGTTTTTCTCATGGTATGCGTATTCCTTGTCAGAGGTTCCGTGCCTCCGCTGAGAACCATCACGGTCATTCAGCTTCCCAATAAAGATTTTCGTAGCGCCTTCGCGTGTGTTGTAGCGAGGTGCTGCTGGAAACTCGCTTTTGCTGGATCTGCGAGTGGTGGTGTTTCTTCCGCCACTCGATGTGTCATTTCTAGCCCGGGCTCGCCTTCTACGAGGTGACTGGTGGCGAGGGTTTGAAGCGATGTCACTGTCTCTTCTTCTTCTGCGCCTGCGGAACGCCAGAAATTCGAAGGGGAGCGTGGTGTCCGGACGCTTGGACGCAGTCTGGGCGTAGTCGGAGAGCGCCCGGGTGACCGGGTCCCGAACGACGACCAGGAGACGAGCTTCCGGCAGCGTACTTCGAATGCGCGCCGGCACTTCCTCGGTGACGAAGTAACTCGGCGTCTTCTCCATGGTGATCTGCTCCGGCAGGGTCAGGGGCATCTGGAGCCTGCGAATCGTAAAACGAAGGAGAAATGTTTCTCGCTGTGATCAAAGTGTTGGCTTGCATTTCTAATGACAAGCGATATGGAGGTGAAAGCGCAAACCTCGAGCGTTCCAGTAAATGTGCCGTCGGAGCGCGTTTTTGGCACGGCATAGACGAGGCTCGGATGAGACCATGGGTCACGTTTTCACACCGTTGCTGTTCTTTGCAGCTGTCGCCACTCCCGCTGAGATGCACTCCTAATATATGTTCCTTCTTTTTTTTGCACTTTCGTGATCTGTGTGCGTTTATTATTATTATTGAGAACTCTAGTCTTGCGTGACATGACGGTACTGAAAAGTAATGCAGGACTTGCATCGCAATAATTAGAGGATAGTAATGTATGTTATTTCGCCTAAGTTTTGTGTGAGCTGCGGGATGGCTTGGAGACACGATTACGATTCCGTCGGTATTAGCGCATGCGTGAATAAACGAGACGCAACAGCCTGCTCAAAGCTTGAGAGAAAATACGTTATCTCACTTCAAGGCTATGATAAATTAAACTTACTGGCCCAAAAAAGGAAAAAAAAAGCAAACGGAGAAAGGTAACGGGACCGTCTCATTGGGAATAATGACAGCTGCAAAGAACAGCAAAAGAGAGAGAGTAAGCGCTAGTCTTGTCCAGTCTCGTCTCCGCCGTGCCGACAGCGCCCTCCGGCGGTATACTTATTGGAGGGGGCGACGCTCGTGCCTTAGATTTTATATGGCGTGCAACTGTGCAAGTATACGGCACGTTCGTCATTTTCTTATGAACAGCAAACGAAATATGCATAATCACTGTACTGCACGCAAGAACGTTTCAAGAAGTCTGACGCGTTACATGAAATCGTAAGCACTGAGAGGTGCTGTAACGTCTTTTCCATGGTTCACAGTCAAAATGAACTGAAAGAACGAAGCCAGAAAGGCTGCTTATGACATGCCAAGTGACTTCACCCGCGTTCCAACCTGCTGAGTCTGCTGTCCGCTGTGCGGATATCTTCACACTACCGTGGGGCGCTGCTATACACAAATGATTCCATTCACGCCTCTATGCATTAGGCTTCCCGCCAGCGCATGGAGCAACACTTCGTAATGATTCGCATAGAACATGGTAGTAAGAAAGTAAACTCACATGAAAATTATCACACGAATAAATTAATTCGTTGCATTTACAGATGTTATGTATAGATGACCAGCCTTAAATCAGCACTGCCCCAGCAGTAATACAGTCAGCAAAGAGGACCACTCGAGACTTCCATAGTTACAATGTTGCGAAGTGCTTTGGCTGAACTTTCATATTCTGGTATACTTACAAATGATAGGATGACACCAACCAATACCACGTCCCCTCCACTGCGTCCCGGAAAAAACTGTTTTCGATCGTTCTTGCACATTCTTATCTGCCATAACCTCTCCCTACCCAACCCCATCACCTCCTGGTAAGACCATAGACCCTCGATAAAAATCAAACGACTCCGGCAAGACCTAATTCGTAAATACCCGGGCGCGAGATGCGAAACTGCTGGAGACAGAACCAAAGGCGCCAAGTTCCCTGTCGGAGAAACCTCAGAGTTCGGCCACCAGCCGGACATTTCACCGGCACGCAGGAGCGCCGCCTAAGCAGTGAGGGACCGCGCGGGTGTGGGCCTGTCCTGTCAGAAGAGGCATCGATTCGTTGCTCAAACAACCATTCTTCTACCTTTTATCGGCAGCCGAATCGACCCGCGGAGTCGATCTGGCTCGGCCGTTTATCGATTCTCCCTCATCGGAGATCAATGCGACACTTCTATGGACGCACGCCTTCCCGCCACGCCAGCCACACGCGTCCCACACGTAGTGTCAGCGACAAACAAGGGCGGGATGGATATATGGGCGACGTTCGAAGAACGAAAGCTCCGAGACGAGAAAAAAAAAGAAAGGAAAAGCCAGGCCTCGGTGCTCCTGGCTTTTTAAGGCATCCAGTCGGGCTAAGAAGTTGACACCCTCTTGAGAACGCTTAGATGGAATAGCTGTGGCGTTGCTGAGAAATAACAAGAAAAAAAGAACAGAGGAAAGTTGGACAGTTGACTGAGAGCATGGAGTGCTGTCAGGAGCATGGAAAGTTTTGAGAGTCGCGAAGGAAGCTGGTGGTAGCAAACAAACGCTTTGTACATGCGGAAGAGTGGCGGCACCGCGAAGGCTGGAGAATAAACGGTGAGGAATGAAGAAAGAAGAAGAATAACGAGGGTAAAAAGGAGTAATATATAATGGAAGTGGGGGTGTATACGAAGAAAGCGTACACTTATGCAGGAGAATGCTATCCTGCCTATAAGAACTTGTTTGGCTCGTTTGTTCTGGTTTTTGTTTTTTTACCCACAAGGCTGACATTTCGGGCTCAAGGGACGTTCGGTTTTTCTCTTGAGTAGATTAGAATGCCAGTGGTCTTTACAGGTATCGATTAGAGTGAACCTGCCGGAGAAACGTGTAAAGTGCCTGCTAGGTGAATTGTAACAACAAGCACGACCTTTGCAGTTGAATCAATACGATTCTACGAAATCGGAAGCCTTTGTGCTTGCTCTGGTGCGAACGAACTCTGAATTTACAGAGTTCAACGCACGTGGCGAACGGAAACATCGACTTTCGTGGGCAAGCCGCCTATGTTTAATTTATAGTAAAGAAAATAATAGCGAAACCGCCTTAGAATCGAAACAAATTGAGAGCTACTTTGACTCATCATTTACCACCACAGAACTTAGACGCATGGCCAAAGTGTCTCAGTGGCCTGTGATATCCGCTGACCGCAAAACAGAATACATTGTTCAACTTCTAGTAACCTTGAAAGCAGAGGTATATCAAACCGTCCATGTTGGTTTGTTGTGAGTCGTGTGCCCAAAAAGTGCTGAAACAGTTTTCAACCTTTTCTCAACACAACTGTGTGGCTCGAACGTGCTTCTCCTACATTTCTCACTATAATGTTTAAAATGGTTTACACGTCTTCATCACTTCAAAAGTGGGCTTACCACGCCATTGGTAGCCCTAACACGATGCCGCGTGTAATACTAACTTGAATACAATACGAGGGCCAATATTTGAGCTGTTAAACAGGAGAAAAAAAAATGAAAATTAGTCTCACACATTCTTCAATGCATTTCGTTTTTGTTAGTGTAATTCCGAAAACCATTCGCAACTTTGAGACGCAAGCTTGTTTTACTACAAGCAGGTATACAAGAGCTCTTACATCTAGGGCTTTTAATTATTTCTTTGAAATTTATTCAGCATAACAGGAAATTGGACCAACGTCTGCTTCAAAGCAATATTCCATGACGACTTTGGCGTACATGAAGGAAATATCATGAAACAACGATAACGCGCATCTAATCTCATGAACTAATCTCTACCTTTGGCTTTCAACTTAAGCGCATGCTGAGTAATCCAGAGTCAACGCGACGAGTTCTCTGGCCGAAACAGACCCTATCTTTCAGAGCGGCAATACTGGTCCTCGTTCTCTCGATTCTAAAGAACTTGTAAACGCGCTTACAAGATACTCGCTTGTACCAGGAACGTGCCTGCGATAGGCTCTCACTTTTAATTTTCCGCGCCGTCAACTTTACGAGACAGAAAAAAAAGAAAGAAAATAAGAGAAAATCACGCATTGCTACCGAAATTGCTTCCGCCATATCTGTATATAGCATCAAGCGAGCGTGCCGTGGAACCAGAAACCATTTGCGACGATACCGACAAGCGGACCGACGACAACGGCGCAAAATAATTTCGTCCACGAACAACAGGCGAAGAACGGGAAACGGGCTTTGTCTGTGTGTTTGAAGCGCGAACTGCAGCTCTACACACAAACAAACAAACAAACAACCAAACGAGAAACACAACGGCGACGACGCTGAGACAGCAAGCGCTCAGATACGGCCTGAAGAATTGTTTTCGGGGTCTCGACACGGCTACATTCGGGGGCGACCTCCGGTAAGCTGTATTATGACGCTCTGGCTGGAAGCTCTAAAGAAAGAAAAGAAAAGGAAAATAAAACTGATGAAAAAAGAATACAAGAAAGAAAGGCAAGCGCATGCCGACTGACAAAAAAAAAAAGCTAAACAAAATTCCCGACGCGGAATTTAAGAACAGAGTAACAAGCATCACAAGAGAACTCAATTGCCAGCTTCTCGTACGTTGCGTTCCGTTTTTTTATCGTACTTAGTTTCTTTCCGCATTTTTGCGACATTCTTTTGTTATGCAACGGCGATGATATGTGACGTCATTGTCGAAAGCGCCATGTTTCTGCCCTATTCCCTCCCCACCTTTCTTTCCCGACTTTTTTTCCCCTCTCCCCCCCCCCCGTTTCTCCCTTCCCGAAACAAGGAAACAGCTTTATTAGAAAACGTGACTCTGCATTGATTGCGGCGAGCAGCCCACCTCCCCTGTTTCTTTGCTTCGTGTTTTTGCTTGGAACCCGAGTTTCGTGTCCGTGGCGCGCCTGAAAATGCCTTTTCCTTTACGCCCCTGTACACTTCCTGCCCTCACCCCTTCCCTACATCCCTCCTTCATTCCCGTCACCCCTCCAGGCGTGCCACGTTTCGTATTGCAGGCGCGTTTGTAAATCCATCGCTTTGCCCTTTTGTTTTTCCCTTCCAACGAGGGTGAAAGGGATGAAGACGGAAGGGGAGGGTTCGCTTCAGTAGCTGGCAGTAGCAAAAAAATAATGATAAAAGTTAGAAAAAACAAGGAGACTGAGCCCCGACCATGAAGACGCGAAATGCTCCGTCCCCCACGACGCTTGGGGGCAATGATTTATCCCCTTTTGTTTCTGTTCATCCACAGCCTGCTTGCCGTTATTTTATTAGCGTTAAGTATATTTTTTGTTATTTTTTTGTTTTGTCACTTTCGACCGGTTTTCTCTTCATTCGATTCCTTGTCTTCTGCTGGCTTTGTTTCGTCTGCTGCCCATGTTTCTACCTTTATTTTTCTTTCCGCGATGCTTACGCCTCCACTGCTTATGGCAATGTAACATCGTCTGCTTGCTTCGAATTTTACTTTCACCCGCGATGCTTTCTGTCTTTGTAGCTTCGCGTTTTCTTTCTTTCTGCACATTTACTCCGATTCCTACCACCAGGGTTTTCCCTGCTGCTTAGATATCGTCGTCTGCAGCGCTTCTTTTCTTTTATTGGTCGCCACGTAACGTCTTTCTCAAAGACACTTTATTGTATATTTTCTTCTTCAACGCAACCACGCGGAACAACCGCGCCCTCTGGCAGGAAAGGAAGGGGAGGGTATTTCCCGAATGGCTCTTCTATTGCCTGTTATTTATTGCGTCACGGAATAAAGAATGAACGAAGGAGCGGCGGGCAAAACAGGTTAGAAATCCGCCCCCATATACATTATTCACTGACTCCTACTAAACGCTCAGGCATTGTTAGCTCACGCCCCCTCCTATTATTAAAGCCCAGTCAATGGGAAGCGTATATTATTCGCGGCTAACGGGTTCATTTGTACTTTGTTCTATTAGTAACATCAGTTTCATCTATACCATTTATGTAACACCAGCACGCTGTAACTGGGAGCCCTTCTTTCCATTATAACTTACTCTACTCGTAGCCAATTATATTGATCGCACATCACTTGGTTAGTGTGCGGCAGTCCGACATTTTGCCAACGCTGTTTAACAAGCGAAACTCTCTCCCAGCTCACTGTCAAATTTTCAGCCGCTAGAACTGAGTGACAGCACATGCGTCTGTTTATCCACAGCTCTTGTCCCCACCTCGACCTCTGTTGTATTGTGATGTACTCATTGCTGAAAGAACTGTACTGTATCTGTCCTTTCTGTAACGCAAACCACCTTTTTTGTCATAATAGGAACGATGAATTCTAGACAATCTTGCGTAACTGAGGGCCGGCCTGGATGCAATATTTCCTTCCTGCATGAGCGACAGAAAGCATCGGCTTTCAGTCAAGTGTGACTGTATAATACGCGTAGAGTTCTATAGTATTTATTACCTATGTTTAGCGTCATGATGGACACGCAGATCAGTATGATGCAGTGTGCATCGAACAATTTCTGGCGACGTGTATTTTAAGAGCGCCCCTCCCCCATACGTAGTGTGGGAATTCTTTACAGGAAATAAGTTTTTGGCCGAGGCAGTTCCTGCATGCAAGGCTAGACGTCCTGGAGGAGCAGATGAAGCAGCAACAACACCACCAAGAAAAATAAGTGACAGGTAAATGGTGGTGGAACTCAACAGGGCGTCACTGTGAATCCAACAAAGATACATGGACTCTACTGGTGGCCAACATAAATCGTTAAAAAGGTTTTGACATGGAAAACCTCACGATAAGACAAACAAACGTTTCTGGAAGGTAAAAGGCCTCGGTTCGACTCCAAGCCACTCTACAAATGTGTGTAGTTCATTGAATATCCGGAAACTCAAACACAGCAGCTACAACACCGTAGCTATGGACTGATCCGGTGCGACGCAGGATTTTAATGCGCCACGTCTATTTGTAGCAACGGAAAGTTAACTTACGCTTACAAAAAGCAGGAATCGACCTAGCGACGAAAGTGAAAGCGTTCACGCATCAGGGGGATACATTTAACGGAGATCGAGACAAGTATTTGCCACTTTGACATTTTGGCCAAGCGAACAGACATCCTTGCATCAATTCGCTAAGCCAAGCATCGAAGTATTATTAACGCTTCCAACTCTTGAACAAATAAAAAGCGACTGTAACTGAACCGTCCATAAATATCGTGTTCGCTGCTGAGAGGCGTCCTTACTACAGCATAGAGTGATTATGACACGAACATAGTCGAAATGAGTATGCTATGCATTTTCAGTTCAGCAAGTGCGATGAATGAGTGCTTGCAAACGAGTAATTAAAAAATTTAAAAGCCGAGCAGTGCGACATTTTTTTTCTTCAATGCTCCTTATTCCCTATATGACATCAAGTACCCTGGCAACAGCTAAAGCTTAGCAAACGTGCGCGGAACGCTATCGTAAACATAATAATAATAATAATAAATAAAACAAAGAACTGCCCTTTATTGGCAAAAGGAAAGCAAACGTCTCGTAATATCTCTTTCTCACCGGTGGCCCACAGGACTCCCAAGTTCTCCAGAAGCTCGAATAAACTACCAAAGGGGTGACAGGAATCTTTAGGCGCTTCATCCCACATTGAAGCATTGCGCTTCTCCTAAATGGTTCGCCTAAACGACTGCTTCTAGGGGCCCAAGAAAAAAAAAGAGAAGAAAATCGAGGAGACGGCGCAGGTCAATGAGAGTACAAAAAAAACAACTAACCAGAAAACGAAACAAAAAATACCGCTGATAAAATCACCGCAACGCTTACAATAGAAAGAAACGGGGGTGGCGCTGGCGAGTGTCATAAAGGCCGACAGGCCGGCCGACTTCCCCCTTCCGCTTACGACCTGTCGCGCCCTGCCCTCTAATGCGTGTCATTTACTGTTTATTAATCGCCGCCCAAGCTGACGGTCGCTACACGCAACGCACCTTTTGATTACCGCCTATTCCCTCTTCCCCTCCCACCCCCACCCCCTGTACTCCTTGGCTGTTCACCAACACGGGTTAGACATTGCGACAGGGTAGAACGCCGTGTCGCCGAGTATTTGATTCCCGCGTGTTTGCTCCCCCCCCCCCTCCACCCCCCGTCTCTTCCTACACTACTTAATCAGGGCTCGCACTGCCTTAAGGAGCCCGATTCTGCACACTCGATGTTTGCTTACTGCCGCCGCGTCTTCTGGCACTGCCCTCCTCGGCTGTCTCCAGACGCCGTGATTTCTTTTTTCATTGCCCGGGTCACGTGAGGAAACGCGAATGCAGGAGCGAGGTTTCCTGCCGTGGAGTTTGTCTCTAACGTCGTTTCAAAGCTTTTTTCTTGTTAGGCGCCTAGATGAAATGGGGCTAAGTCCCTACTTTTTTTTGCCTTGATTGTGTGGTGTTGCTATTATTGCATTGCAAGAAAAAAAATGTGGTAGTTGCTTCCTGTTCCGTGGGCGCAACAATTGCGGACGTCGGTAAAGCAAAGCTGGAAGATTTGGTCTTAACTGAAGCTGGTCAGTGAGTTCTGATTATTTGAAGTTTTGATTTGAGTTTGAACAAAATCATAGCTGATTCCGTATTATTGTGGATCATGGATCCCTTTCTTAATCATAATGCGAAAGAAAGACGTTCTTATTGAGCTGCATAGCGGCGAAAATTCGAAGAGAGCTTCCAAGATGTAGTGCTAGAATATGTTCTTGCCAATTATAATTAAATGTTACGGAATGAACGAAGTAATAGCGAGGTCTAAGAGGCGTCAAAAAATAAGCGCGCATGTCGCAGAATACTTTCAAGTTACACATGAAGATTTAACCGCTGCTAATACTAACAAAGCACATGCATTCTTTTTTTAATTAATGCCTCCATTCTTTTAAAGCAGGTTTTTGGCACAGAAATGTATCGCCAATGACATTGCTGTGAATGGTACTTCTTTTAGCTGCCCTACTAGATAAGGTAAAACAAAGAATGGTCATTACTTATGTAATGCTGCCAAAAATGCTACACATTAGGAGTGCCACAATTAACCTTTGCTTTAGCGGCTCTGCCTTTCTTATTTATCATTCGCGTAATTTTACTATGCTGAACATGTTGAGATCTAAGTTCGATGGCTAACTACACCAATTCCTGCAAGCGTAGTATTTTAATTGGTATACAAAAAAAAGAAAAAAAAGGTATAACAAACTTGAAACACGAAAAACATTGAGCACTGTTGGCGTTTCTCGTACGCAAGTATTGATAAAGTCAGACCTAGCAACTCGCAGCCAAGGCCAACGGATATTCGAGGTTATTGCAGTATACCTAGCGCAAACGTCTCACGTCTTCACTTTTCCACAACTTCGTTTGCGACGCAAATTTGTGACACCAGCGCAGTTAAAGCGCTCCTGTACTTTAGGTCTTCAAACGCTCCATGTCTAGTTTGCATATTTACTGCTATATATGCTGGTATAGCCTTTTTTTGTTAATATTTAGCAGCCTAAATCAGCGATTTCGCACCATTCGTGTTTAGCTCGATGTTTTCTCACTGCTCGTCCTCAGTTCAATGTCTTCATTTGCTTGCGCGTAATTATCATCATTATAGCACACTGTACCTTATCACTAAGCTTTTCAACCGTTTTCAACCATGAATATAATTATTCGTCGTCATTTCATCGAAAACAGAAGTAGCCGTTTTACCAACACATAAGCTACGCAAATGCGCCGCATCACGATTACCTGTAAAGCGTGCTCTGCCTGTAGAGTAGAACAGTAGTGCAAGAAAGCCATTGTTGCGGGGGCTTATATGCAAGCGCAATCTTTCACCGCTTCCTTAAATCATCAAATTGATGTCGTGAGCGCCAGTCTAAACACGCAATAAATAAATGACTGATATACAACCGAAAGAACAGATGTTGCCAAGAAATAGTAAGCGTTCTTAAACAACAGATCATGAGTTAGCCTTCTGATATTCTACGCGAACACTAGCAGCTGTTCGACGCTCCCGAATTTCTCTTCAACTTAAACGGGAAGAGCGTCTCTAAGAACCTATTAGCTAAAGACACTTTAGTGACGAGAGCCATTAACATATGACCGCACCATGATATCCTCGCTTTGAACATGCATACTCTGGAACCCGGAATCGTAGCGAATAAGTACACAGTTGGGTATTTGCGAGTACATGCTTCTAAAATATTCCTAATAGTTAACGTTACTTTGACGAACTGTTCATTGCACAGCTCTTTCTGATTACTAGCTCGAGTGACACGCTCTGTAAAAGAGAGACTAGTCGCGGGCGTATTTGCATCAGATTTCAATAAGTGTTGTGTTGACGTTGTTCACGAAACGTTTCAAAGCGTACACCGAAACCAGTGGAGACAAGAGCTATGCACTCAATTTCCGAGCTTGTTGAATGTCGACATACATGGTCTCCCGCTGGAACGAAACTTTTAAAGGTGTCCTCCCGAAGGAGCATTGAGCTGATACAAAATGCCGCAAGAATCTGTTCCACGTGAGCGTGCAAGATATCTGGGTCTCTTCAAACATGCACCCACAGTACATGTTTCTGAAAGAAACACCTGCATTGGAAGCTTGATTTTCCACTGATGACAATGGGAAACTGAGAACGCACAACTTACACTTCATGCCAAGTGTTGTGCCGCCAATAATGTCGGCAGCTTACGCTTTTATTTCTGAATCCAGTCCCTTAATGCACCTTCGAGGTACTGTAACGATCCCTCAGAGAAAATTTTGGAGTACGCTTAAGCTTCGCCTTTAAGAGTGGTACGCGATAGCGTTATTGGACGCAGTTGACGCCGACACTGTATTTTCTGCGACATGGGGCCCGATCAAAATTTGCAAAAGGCTTGGTTTTCCACATTCCCTTCAATGTTGCCTAGAAGCAAATTACAGCGAAACACCATCAGAATTGGAGGATGCTTAAGCTTCGGCTTTAAAAGTGGAACGCGATAGCATTCAAAGATGCCTGGCTGCTTATCAGGCTTTTCAAATTCAATTGCAATCAATATTCAAATTGCAATCGGACGCTATCACGTCTGTAGGTAGTCGTTATGTCGTACATTACGATTTTTCTGACGGATTTTACTTTGAGAAATTCAATTTTTGTTCACTAACACCCTGCGCCACGCGAAGTGCCCGCCCGGTCGGGGTGGTGCGGGATGATGTGGTTCGGCATGGTTTTTTCCGCCGTACGCCTATGCTTACGCCGACGCCGACACCAACGTCGACGCCACCAACGCCGGATTTTCCGCGACACGGTGCCCTTAACGCTGTCGCGTTAATACAGGTACGTGGTTTACACCTCTGCTATTAGTTAACCAAGTGGTCATTCGAAAAGAACTCTGCAAGTGAACACCATATCATTGACGTCTGCTACCAGCGCCAGTTTCTATTTTGCGACGTTTTCACGACTTTTTGTCATAATATAGAGGTTAATATGGAAATGGCAATCGGCTGCTGTAAGCCTTACTAAAATGACATAAGAAAAATTCGGTGTTACATCTTTGAGTCTGAGACAGCATATTTTCGGTTTGCGAGGTACCGTACATCTCAGTAGCACCGGCTCAAATAATTCCGCATCCACGGCGAACATCAAGTTAGACCACTCTGTTGCATTGCTTGAACCATGCTTCACAGGCACATGCCGAACTCATGTGAAACTCCAGTGACTCTTTAAAAGTAAGAAGCGCACAAGGCACAGCCAAACGTACGCTCACCTGTACCACTCTATGCCTTTGTTGTAGTGACGATCGAAAAAGTGGGTTTCCGGGCCCGTAGCTCTGACGTCGGGATGAAGCCTCAGGAACTCCAACAGCGCTCTCGTGCCGGCTTTTTTCACGCCGATAATGAGAGCGCTGGGTAACCGTTTCTCCAGTTTCTCAAAGTCGCTGCTTCGTTCCTCTTGCCCGTTTATTTTCTCGCCATTCTGACGGCGACCGTCTGGATCTTCGGCCGCCGTTTCGTAGCTCGAGGCCCCGACGTCATTACCGTCGACATCGTCTGCTCCGTCACCCAGCGTCGTCTGCTTCTGCATCATCGTCATCGAAGAAGCTACACCACTTCCGAGAGCGAGCACTAGAGAGTAGCAGCAGAGCAGACGACACCACTGTCCACCACATACTCGTATCACCGGCATCTCAATTTCAGTAATGAAAACTTACTATCGAAACGTTATTCATTCACGTTGTGATTTCCAACCGTGCTGAAGAGGCCTCATTGGTTGTTTGCGTAGCATTTTGGGGTCCCAGGATTGTCATGGTTTTTTTCCGCTCGCTAGTACCGCTGGACGCTGCGAGGCACGGCTTCGGTGTCGTCAAACTCCCTCGACTCGAAGCGCGTCAACTCGAAGTTCACGTTTCTAGCATCATTCCCGACGAACGCTTGATAATCCTGCGTTTTCGAACGCTCTTCACAGACGAGAACATTTTCGTAGCCTTATCTTTTTTTTTCTCCCTATGCCGCAGGTGTAGAATCGCGTTGTACACAGCGCATCGCCACCTTGGAAGAAAGAGCGTTCAAGACCTCTCTCATCGCCGGCTCGAGCACCGACTGGCACAGATGCGGGCCTCGGAGCGAAACTCGGCGGAGCTCCCAACCCCGCCGTTTTGCGTCGTTTGCTCCTTACTTTTTTTTTATCCTCCTCATCTCTATCGGGAGAGGAGGAAGCGCGACTGCAGCGCCACTGCCGCTCCTGGCGTTCATCACGGAAAACGGCACTCCCGCTTGCCGTTGCAGTCAATACTTTGGTCATTCGTCCGTTCGCGCTGCATCGTGCGGTGCTTTCGTTGCAACGGCGTTATCCGAGAAAGGTGCATCTTTAGGTTAACCTGCTGCAGATTCCGGAAGCAACCAGTTATCAATAATTGCGCTCAGAACAATTAAGGTGGTTGTGCGAGCTTTGTCACAGTTACCTATAAGGCATAGACTTTAAAATAATCTCAAAGTGAGTTTCAGTACCAAATGTGACATTTATTTCAAATGTTTCCGCTGTACTCGTGAAATGTGAGGCTTATTTTATAGCCTTCTCTTCTTGCCGTGGAGTGTCAGGTTACGTCACTGAGATTGCCTCTGCCCTTGCGTTCTTGCTTAAGATCCGTCGCTCTACTTCAATGCCTAGGTGATTCTGTTTTCTTTATTTAAGGTCCCCTACACAATTTCTGACCACTAGGGTCGCATTTAAACAGAGCTCGATTTCAAGTAATCCTGAGCACTTAAGCGCGCGTTGAAATACCCGAAGAGGGTCAAAACTATTCTGTAATTCCTTCATAGTTCATTATAACCCTCATGAAATTTAATATTAACTTTATGAATTCTGACTTCGTCTGAAATGTATCATGCAGGAAATGTAACATTCATACGCAGCTGATCACATTGTTTTATCCTTGCGGGGACTTCGATTATCAAAGAATTCAAGTATCAGATGTCTCCATACGCTGAACTCGTTACATATGCGCAGAGTCTGATTTGTTTAGAACAAAATGGATTGTCAGACTTATGACGACAGTGTAGCAAGCAGTATTGCTCAAGATTCTTCCTTCTTCCAACTTGGCAGATGTCCCGCGATAATTTTTAGTTCTTTTTTTTTCTTTTAAATGAGAGGTTCCATTTTACTGGCGTCCATTTCCTGCTGACATAAAATGAGAAAGAATACATTCAAAATTATTTGTACACGCTTCACGACGATGGCATGATTGAGAAATAAGTCTCGAATCTCGCGCTTAGTTCCGATCTCCGATGCGACATCACACAACACCCAACACATCCTCGCCATCTTCTCCCCGACGCGTCAGCTATGCTGTTCTCTGTCATTAATCACTGTGGCATCTAAGCCTGATCGCCTTAAGGCTCAATACATCGCCTTGTGTATTCTTGCAAACTTAATGTTTTCTCTTTAGCGAACTTACGTAAGCTAGCGTACGTAGAACACAAAATAAGAAAATAGTAGCAACGACACGTGATAGCAGACGACACGTAAAGTTGTCTGCACGGTCGTTCTGCAAAAGTCGTCTGCTCGATACAACGAAAAAACTCAAGCTGGAGCCCTGCCGCCAGCGCAAGTAGTCTGCTTCACTGCCATCATTAGTCTACGTCATTTCCCTTTACGCATACATTCATCCATTGTTTGCCCTGCTACTTCTTCCCCCGCCGTCCCATGAACGGGGAACTAGCTTTTGTCTTTTTTTTTTGTTTTTTGTTTTTGCCGACGCCGAGCGTAATCTGGGTGTGCACTTGCCGAGAGCGTTGAGAGGAAGACCCCGATAGGTTCCGATACGGAGGGGGCGTTTCCGGAACGCATCCGCCATTGTTGGCACGTTTTCCCCTAATCTCCGCGGATTAAGCCTGCAGGCGGAAGGATGGGATCTCCTCGGGCAGCCATTTGCATGGATTAGCCATTGACCCTGACTCATCGTGGCTTTTTCGCTTTGCAAACGCTCGTCGGGCTGTTCTCCTGCTACGCCGAGCCACAACCGATGCAATCTGCGCGCGCTGCCGCCATGTTTTATTATTTTTTCTTTCTTATCTTCTGTTTCCTCTGGAAACCTGCACGCTGGCGCCAACAGACGCAGACTCCCTCTCTCGATTTTGAATTGCTGACAATGCTTCAGCCAGTCCCGTCATTGTCATTTTAAGCACCTTTCGGTGCGGTAATTCGGTGCGCGTTTTTGTTTATTATGTTTATTTCGCTTATGTCTCTCTGGATTTATCTCGGCTGGCAAATGCATCGCTTAAAGGCACGGAAAGTAACAGCAACCAAACGGTAAAGAACGAACGCATTGCAGGAGAAGGGTGATCCTCAAGCGATAGACGAATTTCCGGTTTGGGATCCTTTTAAAAGGGCCACCGGCTTCTTGGGGAGGGGACTCATGAATGCAAATGTTGATACGCATTTTGACCGCAGGCTCATTTAAGTAAGGCCACCCCGTGCGCGACGCTTCGGCTGATGCTGTTGCCGCAACGTAATTCACACCGCTGCCTCTTCGTGATTTATTGCTTTCTGCGCGGGCGGAGTGAATAAAGTTTGAGCGGGAGATAGCGTCTGGCCATTCCCCTTTGCTAAGCTTCCTGTGTGCGTTTATGAATGTCCGTGTGAAGCACGAATCGAGATACGTCTTCACGTTTTTCGGCATCCTGCCGAAAAAAATATAATCTCACGAAAATTCTCAACACACCTCAAACGTGAGGAGCACATAAAATGCCCGCAAACAGTACGTTTATTATTGCGAACAGGCGGCCGAATTCACGAAGACTTTCGTTCGAAAGAGCTCTTTATTATAGCCGCGTTCGCTAATGCGTAGTCTGTTCGCTGTCCCTATAGGCCGGTAGCTGTTGATACGAAATTATCTAACGACAAAACTTTTTCTTAATACAGACGTTAATTCTCCGCGTATGTAGTTCCGGCAATCGGCCGTTGTCTAGGCGATCATCTAGCTATCCCACAGATACATATTATGAGTAAAGGTCGCATGAACTGCTACTCTAAGGCGACAGTGTTACGTAATAAAACATTTGCGAACACGGGCGCTGTTGACGAAGTCACCGTTCGTGACCACTGTTACCGTTGGCCATGTGCCGTCAGTGCCAATATGCCAAAAATCATGTTTGACTCATACCGGATCGTGCGAATATTTACAACGTAAGAACCTTTGTTTTTGTTTATGTGAGCAATAGGTTTAGTTAGGCCTGTTTGCAAAAGCGATCACGCTAGAACTGTAGCTAAGAGCAACTGCGAGCGGGTGGGTTCAGGTAAGTTCGGTCGGGCAGGTCCAGTAACCATTTCTAATTCTTGCTCAAAAACATATATTGTGCGACCTAAGTGCTGCGGAAAACTATACCAGTCCTAGTTATGCCGGGAAAAACAGCTTCGCTGTGAAGTTTGTATTGACGAAAGAAATATTGAAGTGCCGGGTCAGCCAAAAGCGTCTTTTGCGAACTCTTCTGAATGCGAATTTTGGTTATCTCCCAAAGAAAATGCATTACGTCTAAGGCCCTGTAACTATTCGGCGATAGACTGCAGGTCAATAGCACTGATTCTAGCTAATTAGTAGAGAATATCGCCTCTATGACTGAGGGGGAAAAAATGATGGCACTAGCAGTTCTGCCAGTGCAATCGGCTAAATTCTGCGCCGCTTGTGAAACACATTCATAGCAGCGAGTGACGCTTGTGAGCTTACTTTATAGCATAGGACGCAATCAGGCCACCAACATTTAGCTATGTCTACACGCCATTCATTACGTGAGCCTCACTTTTCTCAAATGTAAACAAGCGGCATCGTTTAGTTCACCGAGGACACCCGACGAACCTTGTATAATGCATGGAAGTGCTGAACATACAAGGGTTGAACAAAATAACTGTAACGTTTCTAGCTGAGCGAGTAACGTTAAAATTTCGTGACACACTTCACTAAAATTCCTCCCGTTTCTCCTAACTATGAACTTCGTATAACGAAGAGTTATCTCGAAACGTTGGGAAACGTACGTAGCTAAGAACGACAACGCAGCACTTTTGACCACTTGCTTAATTATTTTTTACAAAGTCATCAATTTTTTCACGGACACTAAACTTGGGACATGAATTTGCCATAGCGTTTTCCCAATGCTCGCTACATTTTATTTTGCTCGTATTAGTGTTTATGCAAGGTTAGCGGGCTCAAATTTGGGACGCTCGTATACACACTCGTAACGTCCCGAAGCACTTGCATACGCAATTTATTTCAAAGGCTGCAATTCGCCCACACACTTCGAACTTTGCCTATCACATTATTCACAACGTGTGCCTTATTATCGCTGGTAATAAACAAGGTGCTTTGTTTTGTTCAGCGAGGACACCGAATGTATGAAAAAAGAACGATGGTTCAGTAATTATTTGCAATACTTCTAATTAAGTCAGCAATGTGAACTTGGTGTCTTATGCAGCTTTAGGACACTTGGAAACATTGCGGATAATGGCAATGTGATGGACCGCAATTTTCTACATAGGTCGTAATTACTCTACACAAACAGTATTTATCGTTTGTCACTCGAAACATGCTTCCTACTTCAACAAATATGAACAGCGGGTTTGCATTTTTACCGAGTAGACCGAAAAAAAATCAACTAAATAACTCCCATAATGCGAGAAAATTACGAATGGACAAGAATTCAGTTATTATTATCAGACCCATAATTAACATATACAATTCAAACTTTCAGAACATGCAACCCATGGAGTGGTCCCAATTGCCTTGAAATATGAAATATCTGCCGTTTTTTGGCCCTCCCATAGAAGTATGAAAACTTTGCGAGTGTTCTAACGCCTCTGAACGGGTAAGAAATGAGGGCTTAAAAATTTTATTTATCACCAGAATAGCACGGACACTTCTAAATCTGCCGGCCTAACGCCCCTAACATTTCCCACATTTGCTCAAAATATTTCCACACCTTGCAACCGGCGCCACATAATTAGAAAGATGCCAACTGATGCCCACAGACGTTCAAGCGTGCAGTCGCGCGCTTGAAGGCTCCCTTTCCTATAGATTGGGATAAGGACCTTCGATAAAAAAGGACCAAATAAAGTTCATGTCTGCCTGTCTCTCTGTCTGTCTGTCTGTCTGTCTGTCTGTCTGTTATTTGCGCGGTCCTTCTCAATCTCTCACTCTCACTTTAGCGCCAATGATCCCGTCAGATTTTTGCCGGAAGGAGTGGCGTAATCTCAGCCAAACGAAGTGAAGAAAAAAAGTGGCACTGTTTCGGACTGGGCCCACGAGCCAACCATCACGGCCACTTGCACTCACACTCACTCACGCTCGCCTCCACTCACTCACCTCCGCTGCATGTCACTCACACTCACAACTTCCGCTGGCACTCACACACCTCCGCTGGCACTTACTGGCTCTCACTCGAACTCACTCACCTCCGCCGGCACTCACACTCACTCACCTCTGCTAGCACTCACTGGCCTTCACTCGAACTCACTCACCTCCGCTGCTACTCACTGGCCATCACTCACCTCCGCGGGCACTCACTCACAGTCACTGCCACTCACTCACTCACCTCCGCTGCCACTCACTCACTCACTCACTCACTCACTCACTCACTCACCACTCACACACTCCTCCACTGGCACTCACCTCCTCTGGCCTATGATCACGGCTCGCAATCGGAGCCAACCTGGGCTACAGATGCCACCGGCGGCGGTCAATGCTTTGCTACCACCCGCCACCTACCGAGCCAATGAGGCATTTCACGCACTCAATCATGGCTTTGGTGACAGCCGTTATGTTTTGGGACCTTATATACTTATCTGCGCTAATTTACGGCTCTATTACACAAAAGACGGCAAAGAAGAGAGTGCAAAATAAACAGGCTGCGTGATATCCGCGCACATGTTGTTTTAATGCGTTTCCGGGGCCTATGTATGTAGCTAACCACTTTCCCGGCCACCTGGGCCACTGGATAGTCCATGGTCGTATGGGTAGCGCGTCGGTCTGCTGTGCGAAGGGAACAGCGCTCGAAGCCCACCATCGGGCCAACTTGGGTTACTGAGATGTGGGACTGGGTAGGTACCGCTGTTCGAATAAACTCTTTGACGGATGTGTCACTCAGTAAGCGGTGGCCTTTATTGCATACTTTGATGCCAACTTTGGTAATTAGGTATGTGCCCCTGGGAATGTGCCGCTCTACAATGACGAAAAAGATCCCTTAAGTTTCACTAATGTTGAGCGGAATCGAACCCACGTCACAAGGGTTCCTCAAGGCTAGCAACCCGAAGCATTAGAGGGCTGTGCCAAAAGATGCACTGGGCATCTGCCGCGTTTCAATGAACACCAGTCACGCCTACGCTTTAACGAGCTGCGTCATGAATGCCCTGGGTACGTGTCGCTCTTCAATGAAGCTCTCACCAACTTGAGTAACTACGTGCCACTGATCTTGCTGCAAGCGAGGGAATAATCCGTCTTTTATACGGCGTGGTGGCGCCTGCGCCTTGCAGTGGAGGATTAGTCTCGAAACGCTTTGGAAAGGTTGCGCGCGTCCCCCGAAAAGGAAAGCAAAAAGAAATTCGTCGGCCTATCCACTCCGTGAGGTTGGTTATAACGAGCTTAAAAGTGCGGCCCCGGTGTTAATCGCTGGGTTAATTCCTAGGGTTGATCAAAGTATTTCTCAATTATGAGGTTACACACACGTTCGGCTGCGACGGAGAGAACGACGTCACTGACGGTATTACCGCAGACCGCCGTTGTCGCTTGCGTTCGATGTAATTGGAGCCTACATGCAAGCGCTGTACTTGCATGTACTTGCATGTAGGCTCCTACAATGTCTCCAGTTTGCTGGGCGGCGTGGTTAGCAGAATTCGCCCGCCAGTGCCGCTTGCGATTCTTCGAAATTAAATTGCACTATCACTAAAGTTGCTCATACCTTGTCTTACATTCTTTACAAAGCTATTCCTCGGTATTCCGAGAATGACAGCCCTCAAACAAATGTCGTGCAACGAAACACCGACAACGCATGCGTTTTGTGGTAAATTTATTTTTATGCTTATGTTTATGTTAATTTATGTTAGGTTCATTTTATTCCTCATATTTCTTTTTCGTGACTGCTTTTTCTCTTCCCTATTCTTTCCGCCTTTCATTTCCCCTTCTACTTCCCCCAGTGCAGGGTAGCAAACCAGAATCTTTTCGGCTTAACCTCCCTGCCTTTCCCACCACGTTTCTCTCTCTCTTATTGCGCGAATTTTCTTACTTCAATTTGTTTTTTTTTTCTTCTATCACCTTTTATTCCCTTTACCCCTTTCCCCAGTACAGGGTAGCAAGCCGGTATTTACACTGGCTAACCTCCTTGTCTTTCCTTTCTTTCTCTCTTTCTCTCTCTTTTCTCTCTCTTCTCAGACTGAAATATTAAAAGTTGGAAACAGTAACAGAATATCGGCCCACGCAAGAGGCCGCGTTTCCACCGGAAAGCACGCCTTAATTAATTCGTGCATAGCGTTCTCCGCCAGCGTTTCCCGATAAACATGGTTACATAGTCTGCAGTTGCCGGCAAGTGTGACATGCAGTCAATGAACTTTGAATGTTATCGCGTTCCACTCTTAAAGGCAAAGCTTAAGCGTCCCCCAATATTAAAAAAATAGCTGGAGAGTGCCTCGTTTTTTAAAGAGCAGTTATCGGCTACCCGCCGATCGCTCTATCACCTGCTACTCGAAGCTGCCAGTATGAATGGATGTCTTTGCGTATTATAATACTATTGCGTAGCAGTATAACTGATATAACGTTGTTGATCCCTTTTCGGTACGTACGCGACATCGCTCTGCCAACTCTTCTTTACTAAGCATCACCCCTGACGGCATTTTTAACGCTTAGTTGCACGCCGCCATGATCGTCTACGAGCCATCGCAAGCCTAAGCAAGGGAAAGCGATGGAATTGCGATGGACTTTGCGATGAAATTTTCGGCTGTTATGCAGGAAGAGCCGAGTCTGGCTGCACTCGTAACCTTGTGACCTCTGGCGACCACCATAAATAAGGAATGCGCGGAGCGCTTTCATGTGGTTATAATGAGTGTGCTGCACCAGGAAAAGGAAGGGGAAAAAACATTACATAATACCAGCATTATTGGTCTTGCATAACCACTCCTTGATCACTTGATTGGTTAACGTTGTTGAACTGTTCCTAGATGTTTGAAGTTCCTCCACACAGACACCGAACTCTCACGACAGCCGTCTCCGGCTTTACACTATATATGATTACCTCCGTTGTCACACCACAAATCACTCTTAAGAACGTCAGGATTGATTTTTTTTCTCTGTCGGAGAGATGATGTCACCCTTCATCCTAACGTCGCATTCTCTTCAACTCAATCAGAACCTACCGCAAAGAATTTGAATAACCACCGAGTCGACGACTCAAATCAATGGCTTGCTCTTTTTCTCTCGTTCTTTCCTGCCTCTCATTTTCGTTACATTATTGTTCTGCTGCCACCAGAATGCCATTTGTCACATCAGTCAACAAACTGACGCTTGCTCGTGCTCTTTGGACACGTGCAGCGTAGATAAAAAAAGAACGCATCATCATTCGCTTTTTTTTTTAACATGGATCCAACGAAGTTACATCAGGGCACCACGTCGTTCACGTGATCTCAATGGCCCATTAGGCAATCGCGGGGTGTGGAACTGTCCCCTGGGAGCCATTGAAAACCACTCGACTGGAAGCGACACGCGGCTCGCGCACGTTTCAGGAGACGGCGCACAAGTCCTCCCTTCCAAGCATGAGGCATGAACAATTTAATTTCACCTTTTATTTTTTATTTATTCGTCCACGCTATAAACCGATTTCGCGTGTGAATCCCCGGCTGCGGTGATTGCGAAACTGGATTACTCGAGTTCATGGAAAGAAAAAAAAAGTTGTGACATTCGTCTTGCTGTATGCATGCGCGCGTATCGCTCGGTATTAAACGCGCGATTCTTTATCATTTGTTCTTTTTTGTTTCGTTTTGTTTTTACAGCGACCACAGCTCACCCTCCTCAGAAATAAAGGTCAGAGATATATTATATATGCACGTTTCGCATTCGGTGGCGCTGAGTGCGTGCTAACGCTACCGATTTATCAATACTATTAACATTGTTTGGAAGCTTACTCCAGTTTGTGATGTCTCTATGTCTCTGTGTATCTATCTTTCTATCTAACCCGCCGTGGTTGCTCAGCGGCTACGGTGTTGGGCTGCTGAGAACTAGGTCGCGGGATCCAATCCTGGCCACGGTGGCCGCATTTCGATGCGGGCGAAAGGCAAAAACACCCATGTACTCAGATTTGGGTTCATGCTAAAGAACCCCAGGTAGTCGAAAATTATTCCGGAGACTCCCGCTACGGCGTGCCTCATAATCAGATGGTGATTTTGGCACGTAAAATCCCATAATTGTTTATCTATCTATCTATCTATCTATCTATCTATCTATCTATCTATCTATCTATCTATCTATCTATCTATCTATCTATCTATCTATTTATGCCTGCGCCTACAATCCTTACCGCCAACTTCTTTCACTAGGTAGCCCATAGTCCAATTTGTAGAGCAATCCCCTTCCCCCGTGTAGGGTAGCAAACCGGACGTGCGTCTGGTTGCACCTCCCTGCCTTTCCTTTCTTCTTTTTCCTCCTCCTTCCTCACAGCGCAGCTGTGTGGGGGAACCGGCTTGAAAAGCAACCACCGAACCAACTCCGCTCAATAGGTCCCTAGCTCGTGTATGTGGTTCTCTTCAATGAACCTATTTGACGCCAACTTGGGTCGCTTCGTATGTAGCGTAACGCTGGGTACGGGGTGTGCTTGAATAAACCACTTTAATGCGACGCTCCACAAGATAGACAGCCGTCCCCTTACGGAAGCCAGAATTCTTGGTCCCTGGTCCTAGCCGACGTCGGAACGAACTGCTTTAAAAGCGCTAGTACGCTTTTTAAAAGAAACAGGACTTAGTGAAAAACTATAGAATGTGCGGACTGGTACGTTTCTTTTTTTAATCTTCTCTTGTTTTCTAATCTTTTCTGCCCTTACCCCATCCCCCTGTGCAGAGTAGCCAACCAGGCACTTAACCTGGTTAACCTCTCTGCCTTTAACCTCTTATTTTCCTTCCTTCCTTCCTTCCTTCCTTCCTTCCTTCCTTCCTTCCTTCCTTCCTTCCTCCCTTCCTTCTTTCCTTCCTTCCTTCCTTCCTTCCTTCCACTTTAATGCGAACTTGGGTAATTATATAGGTAGGTGTCACCGGGTGTGTTTCGCTCTTCAGTGAACCTCTTTCACATAGATCTTGGTCACTGTGTATGCGCCACCATGTATCGGTCGTCTTTCCTGTTGGACTGCTAACAGCATTAGAGTCCTCAATCATAATGAATACGCCCCAATTTTTAATTATTTTATTCAACTATTATGGATTCGACGCATTGACAACAATACAGTATGCCGCCGGCTTCTGCACAGCGTTAAATTCTATCATAGAAAGATGATGGTAGGTGAAGTGAAACCTGTCACGTATTTAACAGTTCGCTGCCTAACCCACGGCAGTCAGTAGCAACTTAAAAGAATGACACAAAACGTTATCTATCAGTTTCCACCCAGTCTGAGATTTATATAGACTGTAAAAAATACTAGTCTCTTAGCGTTTATATGAACACCACTAACACTTTGCGGATAATCACTTCAACCACGAAGAAAAAAAATGTTACGCTTGTTTTAGGCAAAAATAAATAGAGCGCGCACACACTCGCACACACACACGCAAATACATGCACGCGTAAACAAACACACACACACACGCACAAACCACACGCCCTCACGAATACAATCCCACACACATGCACGCATACCGACACTTTTGCATGCGCAAAATACTACAAGAAGAAAACGTCATTCGCAAATGCGTATTGGATTCTTGAGCGCGTGCGTACAGGGGACATCGCGTGTCGCTCTCGTCAGGTGTCCCCGTATAACCAGGAACATTATGTGCTCTCGCTGTTCTCGTTTTGCTGGGCACAGCGCGAGAGTCCTTGTTTTCCCGAAATGTCAGCGTCATTTACAAGTACGTGGGCCCTGTCACGCACTAAAAGCGCTGTCGCCACAAACGCAGCCGCGTTCCGTAAAGCGCTTCCGTGGAACATCCGTGACGTCATTGACGCAGTACAGGAACTCTGTAATCTCCTGCAACAAACCTCATTTCCAATCTCTCTCTCGGCTTTCAGAAGAGAAGCTCTTAAAAATAAGCAGCAGTGCTTCGGTGTTTGCGGAACTTCTTTTCTGAATTCCAAACCGCGTGTTTGATGAACACGAATCTGAGTCAACCTAACTAAATTGAGTTAAAGTCGAGCAGCGGTGGTCTTTGGTCTTCGCGGATAAGCTGTTACTTTAACGCAGTGTATGAAATCTCCGTTGTGCTGAAATCTCCCCGCAATGCTTTGAAAGAACTGAAAACCAAGCGGTATCGTTCTTTCGATGCATTTTTTTTTCTTTTTCTGTCGGCGACAGAATCGCACGCCGTGGCGATATTGACTTTTGGGGTACCGCAATTTTTTTTTCGTCACCCGAAATCCGATATCCTGAACGTGACTGAAATACTTCTAAGAAAAGCACTCTTACTCGGGTGTTCAGCAAACGCTAGATTTCGCATAGAAATGAACGGCAACTGTAGCTATAGGACGACGGCGACCTACAAAATATGAAGAGCTCACAACCACGTAACGTTTGTTTTATCTGGTATCATTTTTTTTTAGCAACGGCGCCGCTAAGGTTACAGTGAGCGTGAAGTGGAGGGGATATTTTCTTCTTCTTCCCCCGAAAATCGGCCGCCGTCTCCGAAAACGCGTTCAAACACGGGTCAGCCGTTGAACTCGGCTCGTGTCCTGCTTTCATAAACACCTACTTATCGTCTGCCACGCCACGGAAGCCGGCTTCGTAGCCGACCACTAGCCTGGCTTATGCAAGCAGACGGCAGAATCGAAAAGATGCGCAGTGCCGCTAAAGAGGCTGGAAGGGCTGCACGCAGACGATTCCGGCTCGCGGCGTAGCAGACGACAAACAAACCAAGCCGGGCTGCGGAACTTGAAGCGAGAATGCGTACCGACTTTTGGATTCAGAACGTAAGACCGCGTGCCTCCTCGCGTATGCGCCCACAGCTCGGGACGTGAGCGGAGGTCCTCGAGAAGCTGCAAAACAGAGAAGAAAAAAAGAAAGAGATACAGCATGCGTCTAGACTTGGCGGGTTTTTCTCGTTTCCTGAAGAAATCCCCTGGGGGATTGTCGAGAGTTTCAATGTTGCCTTAGCGTGGCCAATATCAGTCGACCCGGCTTTCCCCTCTCTGTCTCTCTCTCCCTCTCTCCGAAGCAAGCGCCGATCTTCCGTCCCGGCGTTTGTTCTCTTTCGACCACGCGCAACCCCCCCACCTTCCCATGGGAGTAGGAATCCTCTGACCGTCCCGACCTCACTCGAGCGAATCCAAGCCTATAGCCAAAGTCCAATCCGAAACGCGGGGAGGGGGGAAGCTGGATTTTCCCGGCCGCGGCGGAGCCTCCCATAACACGCAGCTCTCACTCCCAAGTCTGCTGCCCGCGGGGCCATCCTCGTCCCCCCCCCCAGCTTCTTTTGTTTCGCAAAAACAAGACAGGCGTGTTTCGCCTTCTTCGACTGGGGCATTCAAGTGACGAGGATGGGTTCAGTGGGATTGACTGGAAAAGTAAACGATGCCGCAGAAAGTGCGGGGCAACCGTCGATTCTCATTCGATATAAAACGCGTCTCGAAACCACAGTTGCCGTGTATGCGTCGGAACGGGGATTGGCCTGCTACTCGCACCCTGCTCGTGTGGCCTCCGTAAGCTTTTGTTTTGGTCTTGGCTAGATTTACTTCGAGACGCGGTCCTCGGAGGCACGTTTCGAGCACGTCTGGTGAGGGAACGGCTCATCTCACCGTCAGCGGCCTGGAGCTTCTTATGCGGGGCCATAGCTACATGTACATCGAACGTGTCCATGTAACGAACGAAGATTTTGGCGATTCCACAGACGCACGTTCGTCAGAACTGCTGGCCCGTTTTCGGAAATCTAGTGTTCGCTGTTTCTAACCGAGTGCAGGGGTCTTGTACGCTCTCGTAACACCAAAATATACGTTCGCCACGTGTAGCTGCAGGTTTACTGATGAAATGAAACGTTCGTTGTCTCGAACCTACGTTCTACGTCATCGTTAACTAAAATATGTCTGAGTTGTGAACGTACAGCCACACCCACTTGCGGTTTCTAATTCGGAAATGTATAATTCGTTGCGCCCGGTATGAGCAAAGCATTCCGCACCGAAAGGTTCGGTCGCGGCTGATCTTATCGAGGTTCGTCACTTCCATTAGGTGTGACTAATAAATAATAAAAAAGATAACGCGATATTATGGGGTCTATTGTGCCAAAGCAACACACGAGTAATATCAAACGTACTACAATGACCTTTTTTTTTTCGTTAGGTTAAGGTACTGGACGTCGAAACTCTAGGAGGATTTCGACTTCTAGAAGTTCAGAAGGGTTTAGTGCAACCCTAAAACGGCCTCAGACAACCCTAAAATTGACTATGATAGCTTTTCTACAAACAAGTTTTAGTTTTGTTTCCCAGGAGGTGCATGCTTCGTGACGTCATGGCACAGAAAGTGGTCACGTGGGATCAGGACATAGCGGCGTTATGGCTCTCGCTCTGGCTCGCTCGGTGATCTGTTGTGCTCCTACATCGGGTCGCGCAACGGTTAGCGCAATGGCAACTTGAAATTTTTCGCAGCCTAACCAAGGATGTCGTCATAACGACCAACCTGACTGGGCTTGCAAAACTGGAGCACCTGAAGGTGGCGATTGTAGTAAGTGGGCTATTCACTGCGTCACGTGCGCTGCACCTGGATTAGCCAATGACCATGGACTAAAAGCAAAATCCCCGATGGTCACAAATCGATCGACATGATAAACTAACAATCTCCGCAAATGCATTGCTGTTTACGTAATATGTGAAAACTGAAGACATATACGGCAGTAGCAATGCTCGTAGGGCCATCTAACGACGCTTTCTTCAAGCATAATGATTTGGAAACTTAGTTGCGCGGAGTCTCTCTTTTCGCTGAAAGGAAAAAAGAAAAGAAGGAAAATGAAGTATCCTTTAAGATGATCAAGTTTGCTCCTGGCGTGTTTTACCGGCAGATGGGTAGGTAGCACACGATCGTTGCAAATCAAGTTGTTCGCGCAGTACTTTACGTCAGTACCGGCAAATGACGTCACCAGAATTGCTGTGCACGTCTGTTTCTCTGGTATTTCGGCATCCTGTGAGCAGTGATACGCTCACAGACAGGCTAGGTATCTTGAATGTCACTTCAAGTAACTAGGCGCAAAGCTGGCTCCAAACTATTACGTACTGTCACTGCAATTTCATCACCACATACCGAAATCAAAAAAGAAAACATCAATAAATCAGGCCCTTGATATATCAATTCCCACTTCACACCTCTGTTATAACTTTTTTTAGAACAGCGAACGCTATTTTGCTTGCTTGTTTCTGCTTTCTCTCTCACTCCCCCCCCCCCCCCCCGACCCAGCCTCTGCAAAAGTACAATAAACAAAACAACTTTCAGGGAACATTGAAAAATAAAGCCACCAAAAACGACCTTACAGTGAAGCCAGGAACGCTACAGGGCAAGCCCACTTAAGCGAAATCCGAATCGCATCGACGCACCGTTGTTCAACGTGGCAAAAAATTCGAACGAAAAAAAAAATGATGGCTCCAAAAGCATGCCGCTGTCGAGCAATCTCAGCAGCGCAGCGCGAGATTCACGCGAACGTGACGAGGTTTCGAGATTCCTCGTGATTTCCGCTATTGGGCATCGCTCGGGCGCTTGCCCCCTGCGCGTGGCGCTTTCGAGCGTGCACCTAGTTCACCGCTTTCGTTCTGGCATTTTCTCTCGTTCCTCTTTTTTTTTCGATATTGAGCGGTTAACCTTTTTCACACTTTGAAGCGGAGTGCTTCACAGGATTGAGAAGAACGACCGCAACCGAAAACGACAAGGTCCGCTTTCGTGGCGCCGTTATATTGGCGGAGGAAGGCGAACACGTGAACACTCGGCGTTGTTCTTTTCGGGGAGAAAAATAATAAAAAAGAAAAGATTAGAAAAAAGCCTGCTTGCTTGAGGTGCGATTCGCTTTTCGCGCAGAATCTCGCAGAAAACCATGTCGGTGAAGAACTGCAAGTAAGCTTTCCTTTGTATTTGCAGTCGTGGTTCATTTCGGCATATATATATATATATATATATATATATATATATATATATATATATATATTGCAGTTGCATAATAAACGAACTCCTTGCTACAGTCAGCGCCTATTGCTGTCCTCTCTTATTGTCCCGATTTTAAAAGCGAAACGTTTCGTGACCATAGGCGTAGCGGCCTGGCTGTTCCCTTGCCAAGTGTTCCAACCAATCACAGTGGAGCACGGGCGTCCCGCTGGACTCCTTGCAGCACCACAACATGGCGCTCGCCTATACGGGACCGTGCGGGGAGGAAAAAATGTGGAGGACGCTTAAGCTTCGCCTTTAAGAGTGGAACGCGATGGCGTTCAAGTATCCCTGGCTGCTTATCAGGCTTCCCGGCAAGTGAATTATGTTTCTCGTATATTCAAATTACAATCCGACGCTACAACGTCTGTATGTTCTGGTCGAGCCGTATTTAATGATTTTTCTGACGGACAGCTCGCACTCGCGCATCCGCGACTGCGTGCTAATGAGCAAGTGAACACTTGCGGGCCGAATGGACTTTAATTGCGCTATGCAGGTATGCGCATGCGGCCTCTGAAACAATGATGCGTTCAAGGCGTCCGTCGTACTCGCTAGTGTGTGTGTGTGTGTGCGTGCGGGCGTGTGTGTCGCTGTATATAGATTCCAACTCGTTCGATCTGCTGCATTACTTTATCCGACATGATTTTGTGTTTTTCTTTTCTTTTGCGTGTGCGCGTTGAAAGAGGGAGGTGTAACGTGCTGAAGCTCCGAAACTGCACAGTGAGTTATCAGGGACACCGTAGTGGAGGCCTCCGCCGCAATTGGAACGATGCCGTGGCTGCGGCCATGATCGAACCCGTGACTCCAGGCCCCTCGGTGCAACGTGATAACCCTTGAACTACAGTGGCGACTATGATTTCAGTTCCACAGGGTCACTGATTTGTGGAGGCTGTAGACGTCGAGCGGTGCAGTTAGCCTCCTCACGCACTGCTATTTTCGAAGAAAAGGTCTTCTTAGCGGACTTGAGACGGGTTTGGCGTATCTGGAATCTGGGTATCTTGTAACCACTTGTAGAAAGAAATGGTCGGTTGGGTGACTTGTAGATGGTATATGAACATGACAATCGTGTTAAACGATACTTCCTCATAACGAGAAAACACAGCAACAGTCAACCCAGCTCACATTAGGAGGAAATAGTCGAGGTGGGCAGGCTATGTACGGTGTAGAGCAGATAACAGGTTGGCTATTAGTGTTACTTATGGTCGCCAAGGTTAAAGAAGTGTAGTCTTGGACAGTCAGAAAATTAAGTGGTGTCATAAAATTAGAAAATTTGAATATAGTCAGTTTATTCTACACAAGGGTACTTGGAGGAGAATCCTGGGAGAGGCCTTCATTGTGTAGTGGATGTAGATTACACTGATTATGATGTTGACGATGAAAACGATGATGATGGTGACGTAGGTAAAACAACAAGCAAGAAAGTTGTCGTGAATATAATGTCATTCATTCTAGAAGATATGAAAGTAGTTATGATTGTGTATATATATTTATACGAGAACTATACGTCACCAACTGGCTCTATACTGCAGACTTATTTCACGTTCTCGTTTTCACAGAAGCGTCGAGGGAAAATATGTGAAGTTGTGAAAAAAGAACAAGTAAAGTATCGGGACGTCGTTGAACATGCCCACACGTATCTCACTGGAAAGAATAATAGGGATGTTCTCATCACACAAATAAGCTCTTCTATCTGGTTCGTCCCGAACAGAGCATCCACTGTTTTATTACATGTGAAATGTAATTAAAACTTAAAACGGAAGCACCTTTCATATTTTAACGGAGTGTTTCTATATTTTTAAACACATTTATTTAACTTTTTTATGCACATATCGTCCGTAAAATTGCGAATATTTGTAGTGTTGGTAGCCCAAACATGTTTCTAGAAAAAAAAAAAGAAGGAAAAGACGCTTCAACGCTGAAGGAATATTCTACCTGGGGCGCTATAACGTCTTCTTTCTTCTTCTCTCTGGGGTTTTACGTGCCAAAACCAGTTCTGATTATGAGGCACGCCGTAGTGGAGGGCTCCGGATTAATTTTGACCACCTGGGGTTCTTTAACGTGCACTTCAACGCAAGCACACGGGCGTTTCTGCATTTCGCCTCCATCGAAATGCGGCCGCCGGGGCCGGGATTCGATCCCGCGACCTCGTGCTCAGCAGCGCAACGCCTTAGCTGACTGAGCCACCCCGGCGGGTCTGGGCGCTATAACGTAAAATGATTCCAAACTGTTTTGATTCCAAAATCCTGACGTCAAATTTACGTAACTACCGACGCAAGCATCGGGCGGTTACCCGGAGCGTTGTCTGAACAACCCAATTAAACACTCTCCTCGTTTATAGGAGGTCACCTTTGTTCGCTTTCAAAACCAATAACATTGTCTACACTCAGCGGTTTTTCTTATGTAATTGGCTGACAAGAGGCGAGGAGCACGCACTAGTGGCTTTTTCTTTGCCCCGGAGTTGGGAAAATAAATAAATAAATAAAAAGGGGCAACCCGCACTAGTGGAGAGGGTTTCGATGGGGCCTGAGCCAGCACAGTGAAAATAGATAACCGCATGAAGAGGGTGGTGGCGGCTTCTCCAATTGGTCCGCTTCGCCTAACTTAACTGGCAGTGGCTGGTCGATAATCGCGGCGGCGTGAAACGGAAGGATAAAAATGCCGTTAAAACGGATCTTTAGCAAGATAGAGTTGGCAGAGCGTTGTCGTATTCATGCCGAAAGGGCTCCGATAACGTTTTACTTCCACGCAAAAAGGTTTGCCATGCGCAAATATATACATGCTCACCGGCAGCTAGGTGCGAGTAGCGAGGCCTGAGTGATCGGCGGGCAGCCATCTTCTATTCCTTTCGGAACGGGGCAGTCTGTGGCTATTCAGAAAAACTTTCAGTTTTGTTCGGCATATTAATGCATTTTTTTTCGCGTACACGTCACTTGGACGTGGTGAGTTTTCGCAGTTTTGTGAGGGCGCGTGACAGACAGGTGAAGTGGGCTTAGCCAGAAAACAGTGGACCAATAGCAGAGGGCTAATGGTGAAAAGCCGTCGAATCAGGAATGATTATTTTTCTTTTGTGCGGTTTATACATGCATAATTAGTGTGTACACGTGATATCAGATGGGGAGCTATCGCGGTTTTCGTGACGTCGCGTGACAGACAGGCGAAGTTGGGAGTGGCCCGAAAATGTTTTGATCAATCGTGGAGGCTGATTACAGAAATTGGAATCAAAGCAGTTTGGAATAATTTTACGTTATAGCGCCCCTGGCTGGGGAAACGAACCCACGACTTCCACCTCGTAATGTGGGAAGTGTAACTTAAACCAGCTGATTTAAGCAGGAGCTGTTAGAGGGAGTGACACTATTGGGGCAACAACTCGGCTCCTATACCAGGTGGCAGTCAATGAATTCGTTATAACATCAGCTCACAAAACCGCAGTGCATTTGTAATCTGCGCCACCACGTTCTAAAAGGGGGTTCCTAGGTTCACTGGTATTGAGAGAAGTCCACCTCCGCTGTGACAAACGAAAATGAGAGAGAAAAAAATTACTCCATCTCCCGCTAAAGGGAACCATGAGTGGATGCGAAGCAGCGGGGAGATGGTTAGCTTGAGTGGGAGATGTTTTCGCGGCAGCGGCCCGAGCGCTCATCGCGGCGCTGCACAGGAGAGATAATGAGGCGTGCGCGCGCCGTCATTTTCACACCGCGGAACTACCGTGGCGCCCCCAGCGGAGTATGCAGCTGTCGCACCACCTGTCGTGCGCGCCGCTCCGGATTCCTAGAGGAGAGAAAGGGGGGAGAGTAGGAGAGGAGAGAGAGGGCGAGGGGACGCGCATGCGCTGTGAGGGTGTGGGAAGCGGGACGGATGGACAGAGCCGCCGGCAAGAAATGGTTCGCATTTAAAAAAAAGAATTGGCTAGCGATATATGTGCGATCCGTTCGAGTTGAAATGCGGTGTATTTTCACCTGTATTCTGAAGTTGTCAGCTAATATAGAAATTGCAGAACACTGAATACGCAATTAAGTAAATTCTGGAAAGCGAAAGCCGGCAATGAAATAATGAATTAGTAAATATAAACTAATTAATATAGCAATCAATCTGCCTCGACTTCTGTATTTACACAAAAACAGATTCGGTTAAAAGTTCGTTCTTCACGTTCGTGTAGAAATTCGTATTCTAAAATAAAAACTTCGTGACGGGAAGTTAAGAGCCATATTTGGTTCATAATCACGAGACAAATAAACAAACAAAAACGTGAGAATAACATTGTCTTACAAGGTAGGGAAATTCTAATAAATAATTTCAGCGGCTTTACCTGCCATATCCACGACATGATTATGAGACACACAGTAGTTGGGCACTCAAGAATGACTTTCACCACCTGGGATTCTTTAGCGTGAACCAAAACCATAATACACGCGCTTTCACTCATTTCGCATCCATTAAACCATGACCACCGCGGAACCCAACCAACGAGTCCTAGTTCAGCAGCGCCACGCAATAGCTGCTGGGTTGCCAGGTTTGTTTCACACCACACTGACAGCAATCAAGAAAGTCATACGTGGTGAGCAAACACAGCGAGTCGAATAGTCAGCACCGTACAAACCGCATGGTAGACAGCGCTGGACGCACGTAATCTGGCTTACGTTTATATAAGCATCCACATCCGGGTTTTCCTACTTTTGCTTCTAATCTTTAACGCTAGAGCACTTGTTCACTAATGCAGCAATACTGCTGAACAGGCCCTCATGAGGCTGCTTTCCCGACTTGGCTGAATCGCCACTTCAACGGACTTTGGAGGACACTCGTGCCATGAATCTCTCGTGGAGTATTAAAGGAGCTTCCGGACTTAACGGCGATTTTCGACGGCCCCATAGACTTAATAGACATCACAATTTTTTTTTTCAACGAAATTGCGGACACATTTCCGCCGCACAGCCGCACAGTGTTCGTCGATTCTGTCAGCTCAGCTTTGTACACTCGTCCTTGTCAATCTTTTGTTTAGGTTTCTCGAACCTTTACATCGCGACAGTTCTCCGAACTAAGCGCTGTAAATTTCTGACCCGTTGCGAAGGCAACAACCAAAAGAAAGAAAGAAACAGTGAAGATGACGAAGAACAATAGACTTCAAAAGCTTACAGAACGATCGCGGTGGGAAAGCGCTAAAGTGTCGCGCGGTGGTACTCGAGTTGAATCGATGAAAGCGCGGGGTAGGAGAAATAAAGCTCGCGAAGGCACTTACGCGGTCGTTAAAAGGAAGAAAATAAGTCGGGCGTTCCTCAATTACCCATTTCCTCGCAATCTCGAGCAGCGTATGTAGTGTAGTGCAGCCCCCTCAATGTTGGGGCGGGGGGTTGGCTGAGCTGTTCCTTTTGTCTCGCCCCGAAGAGGAGAAAAGCGAAATCCAATTCTCGCGAGAAAGTCCGGCAGTGATAATGGCGAGACAGAAGGAATCTACGTGGGTGGCCACTTATTTTCCCGCTGCCCCTGCACGTACCAGAGTGAGGCGTGAATTGAGGCGAATAACTGTCACCTCGGCAACTTTCGTTTGCTTTTTCTTTAATTTTTTTCCCGAAGGTGCTCTGTATGCGGAAGAGCTTTGTCCCTGCTTTGCTGTATAGCTGTTGTCGTTACTGCGTCTCGCGGAATCGAAGTCGAGCGCGTAGACGGGCGATTTTAAATTGTTTCGAGGACGTTTCGGTTTTCAATTATTCATTTTTTTTCTTATAGCCAAGGAGGTCTAGCGTGTCTCGGTAAAAACGTGAAGCCCAAAAATACGTGGCAGTTTCGTTCTGGTATGAGCCTTAACAGCGATAAAGAAGCATCAGAATGTACACCGAGCAAGGCTCGTAGTTTTATGGGCGGTATAATTGGCAGAAATCGTTCGCTTACGAACTCTAAAAACGCGCGGTGTCACGTACATGTCCACGTGTGAACTGAGTTCACTCGATGACCTCGAGCACTCGCGCTCGATAGGCTCGCATGATAAGGGAGCGCCGGAAACGAAATGCTCGGCCCGCTGAGAACGTTCCGAGATGCCGCTCCCTTCAACACTTCAATTGTACCGTCCCCCCAAAACTATCAGCATCACGTGACCACCAACAATGGCCGAGCGAGAAGGACAACGCGCAACAAGGTGTCATCCTACTCCACTCACCCTGGCATGCTTACCCTAGCACTTGGAGCAGATCACGTGACCTGCAACGCTCGGCGGGCTGGGCAATCATTTGGCGATGACGGTCAACGTTAATGCAATTAGCATTCAAACAATATAAAGACCCCTTTATTTAAAATGTCTAGCGGGGGGAAGTAGGATAAGAATGTCAATCGCGTGAATACACCCACGCGGCGCAGCATCTACGCTTTCTGACGCAATAGTGAAAGATTCACTGAGCGCGGCTTCCCAACCCCCGCCAGTTATGTCCCGCTGGCACTGTAAAATTGGCGTTCTGCCTATTTTGAGCTCGAATGGGCTACAGTGGCGATTGCATAGGCGCCATTTTCAGGCGTGAAACTAGTTTTTCAGAAGAGCGCACGTTCTCGCTGTTATCAGTACGATATGTACTGATAACAGCGTACCCCAAGTGAGTGTTTCGGGGGGCGAGATAGCAGGCAGCAGCAGCTTGCCAATGTGCGCGAATAGGCTAAGAATGTCAATCGCATTAAAACCGTGTCTGTGCCATCGAGTGCTCCGGCCTACGCTGTAGCCCGGAATTACGAGCAACAAAGTAGTTCCAGTAAGCGCTACCTATCTTCTTCAGTTACTAATGATCATCATCATCAGGCTGTATTTATGTCCACTGCAGGACGAAGGCCTCTCCCTCCGATCTCCAATTGCACCTGTCTTGCGCTAGCTGATTCCAACTTGCGCCTGCAAATTTCCCGACTTCATCACCCCACATAGTTTTCTGCCGTCCGCGACTGCGCTTCCCTTCTCTTGGTATCCATTCTGTAACTCTAATGGTGCACCGGTTATCCATCCTACGCATTACATGGCCTCCCAGCTCCATTTCTTCCGCTTAATGTCAACTAGAATATCGGCTATTCATATTTGCTCTCTGATCCACACCGCTCTCTTCCTGTCTCCTAACGTTAGGCCTACCATTTTTCGTTCCATCGCTCTTTGTGCGGTCCTTAACTTGTTCCCGAGATTCTTTGTTACCGTCCAAGTTTCTTCCCCATATGTTAGCACCGGTAGAATGCAATGATTGTACACGTTTCTTTTCAACAAAAGTGGTAAGCTCCCAGTCAGGATTTGGTAGTACCTGCCGTGTGCACTCCAACCCAATTTTATTCTTCTGTAAATTTCCTTCTCATGATCAGGGTCTCCTGGGAGTAATTGACCTAGATAAACGTACTCCTCTACAGACTCTAGAGGCTGACTGGCGATCCTGAAATCTTGTTCCCTTGCCAGGCTATTGAACATTATCTTTGTCTTCTGCATATTAATCTTCAACCCCACTTTTACACTTTCTCGCTTAAGGTCATCAATCATTCGTTGTAATTCATCCCCATTGTTGCTGAATAGGACAATGTCATCTGCAAACGAAGGTTTCTGAGATATTCACCGTTGATCCTCACTCCTAAGCCTTCCCACTCTAAGAACTTGAATATTTGTTCTAAGCCTGCAGTGAATAGCATTGGAGAGATGGTGTCTCCTTACCTGACCCCTTTCTTGATAGGCAACTTTCTACTTTTCTTGTGGAGAGCCAAATGGGCTGTGGAATCTTTGTAGATATTTGCCAAGATTTTCACGTATGCTTCCTGGACTCCTTGATTACGCAATGCCTCTATGACTGATCGTATCTCTACTCAATCAAATAACTTTTCATAATCTATGAAAGCCTTATAGAGAGGTTGATTGTACTCCGCAGATTTCTCGATTTCCTGATTTATGACATGGATATGATCCATCGTAGAATATCCCTTTCTGTAGTCAACCTATCCTCTTGGTTGACTAAGTGAAGTGTTGCCCTGATTCTATTGGAAATTCTCTTGGTGAATATTTTATACAATACTGAAAGCAAGCTAATGGGTCTATAATTCTTCAGTTCTTTAACGTCTCCCTTCTTATGGATTAGTATAATGTTGGCGTTCTTCCAGCTCTGGTACACTTGAAGTCGTGAGGCATTGCGTATAAAGGGCCGCAAGCTTTTAAAGCATGATATCTCCGATCCAAGCATAGTGCAGGATGTAGAAGTGTTAGGTAAGGTTAAGTGCAGTGACCATAGGTTAGTGAGGTCTAGGATTTCTCTCAATTTGAAGAGAGAGAGAGTAAAATTGGTCAAGAGGAAACAGGCCAACCTAGAGGCAGTAAGGGTAAAAGCAGACCAATTCAGGCTGGTGCTTGCAAACAAATATGCAGCTTTAGAAAAGGAAGATAAAGACAACATAGAGGTAATGAAGGAAACCATAACTAGGTTGATCTCAGAAGCAGCAGTTGAAGTGGGAGGTAGGGCACCAAGGCAACCAGTAGGTAAGCTCTCCCAAGAAACAAAGGACCTAATAAAGAAACGACAGAAGATGACAATGTCCAACTCAAGAGATCAGATAGAATTCGCTGAACTGTCAAAACTAATCAACAAGAAAAAAGTGAGGGATATTTGAAATTATAACGTGGGAAAGATTGAGGAAGCCGTAAAATATGGACGCAGCATTAAATCAGTAAGAAGAAAGCTTGGCATAGGACAAGGCAAGATGTATGCACTGAAAGATAAACATGGTAATATCATCAGCAATTTCGATGACATACTAAAAGCAGCGGAAGAATTCTATACTGACCTGTACAGTGCCCAAAACAGCCAAGCTACTTTCATTCAAGATAGTGATGAACCGGATACAGAGGCTCCTTCTATAACTAGCGCTGAAGTTAGAAGGGCCTTGAAAGACATGACCAGGGGAAAAGCTGCTGGAGAAGATGGAATAACAGTAGATTTAATCAAAGATGGAGGAGATATCATGCTTGAAAAGCTTGCGGCCCTTTATACGCAATGCCTCTCAACTTCATGTGTACCAGAGAGCTGGAAGAACGCCAACATTATACTAATTCATAAGAAGGGAGACGTTAAAGAACGGAAGAATTATAGACCCATTAGCTTGCTTTCAGTATTGTATAAAATATTCACCAAGATAATTTCCAATAAAATCAGGGCAACACTTGACTTCAGCCAACCAAGAGAACAGGCTGGCTTCAGGAAGGGATGTTCTACGATGGGTCATATCCATGTCATAAATCAGGTAATCGAGAAATCTGCGGAGTACAATCAACCTCTCTACATGGCTTTCATAGATTATGAAAAGGCATTTGATTCAGTAGAGATACCAGCAGTCATAGAGGCATTGCGTAATCAAGGAGTACAGGAGGCATACGTGAATATCTTAGCAAACATCTACAAGGATTCCACAGCTACCTTGGTTCTCCACAAGAAAAGTAGAAAGTTACCTATCAAGAAAGGGGTCAGGCAAGGAGACACAATCTCTCCAATGCTATTCACTGCATGCTTAGAAGTATTCAAGGTCTTAGACTGGGAAGGCTTAGGAGTGAAGATCAACGGCTAATATCTCAGCAACCTTCGGTTTGCAGGTGACATTGTCCTATTCAGCAACAATGGGGACAAATTACAGCAAATTATTGATGACCTTAATCGAGAAAGTGTAAGAATTGAGTTGAAGATGACTATGCAGAAGACAAAAATAATGTTCAATAGCCTGGGAAGGGAACAAGAATTCAAGATCGCCAGTCAGCCACTAGAGTCTGTAAATGAGTACGTTTATCTAGGTCCATTACTCACAGGGGACGCTGATCATGAGAAGGAAATTTACAGAAGAATAAAATTAGGTTGAAGTGCATACGGCAGGCATTACCAAATCCTGACTGGGAGCTTACCACTGTCGTTGAAGAGAAAAGTGTACAATCATTGCATTTTACCGGTGCTAACATATGGGGCAGAAACTTGGAGGTTAACAAAGAAGCTCGAGAACAAGTTAATGACCGCACAAAGAGCGATGGAACGAAAAATCTTAGGACTAACGTTAAGAGACAGGAAGAGAGCGGTGTGGATCAGAGAACAAACGGGGATAGCCGATATTCTAGTTGACATTAAGCGGAAGAAATGGAGCTGGGCAGGTCATGTAATGCGTAGGATGGATAACCGGTGGACCGTTAGGGTTACAGAATGGATACCAAGAGAAGATAAACGCAGTCGAGGACGGCAGGAAACTAGGTGGGGTGATGAAGTCAGGAAATTTGCAGGCGCAAGTTGGAAAACGCTAGCGCAAGACAGGGGTAATTGGAGATCGCAGGGAGAGGCCTTCGTCCTGCAGTGGACATAAAATATAGGCTGATGATGATGATGATGATCTCCTCCATCTTTGAATAAATCGACGGTTATTCCGTCTTCTCCAGGAGTTTTTCCCCTGGTCATGTCTTGCAAGGCCCTTCTAACTTCATTGCTAGTTACAGAAAGAGTCTCTGTCACTGCTTCGAATGAACGCAGCTTGGCTGCTCTGGGAACTGTACAGGTGAGTATAGAATTCTTCCGCTGCTATTATAAAACTATGTCATCAAAATTGCTGATGATATTACCCTGCTTATCTTTCAGTGTATACATCTTGCCTTGTCCAATACACTACATATACTACAATATACTACATTAAACGTATAAGTACATACGAGTATACTCTCGGCTCCAGTATATCTAATGTGTACAGACCTCTCCCTTTAATAGTTCATCACGCGTAACGCCTTCGTTGCTTATCCTATATTACATTTTGCCTCCCCCATTCAGTTCTGCAGCATCCCTCGAAAGCAGCGGGACCGCATCACTGTCGCCCCGATCCCACGAAACGTCCATCCGGAACACAACGTGGGAAGACGTCGGGTGCTCGCGAAGGCCCTCCTGGAAAAGGCTCGTGAACGGGCTTCGGAGAACAGTTTCGTAGCCGCAGTGCGCTACGCCGACGGACAGGCCTTCGCTGCGGTTAGCGTAGACCATGAAAGTCAAGTCACGAACTCAATCTCGATTCGGAAGACGACCTCTGAGATCGCAGAGCAGGCTGCAATAGCGATGGCCTTATTGGACGACAAGAGGACATCAATCTACAGTGACTCGAGATCAGCCGTTCGAGCATTTGCCAAAGGAACCATATCCGAGCTGGCCCTAGGGATACTAGGAAGCAAGCAGATCAAGCCACACACAGTGATCTGGTTTCCAGCCCACATGGGACAGATCGAGGGTGCCCCGCTCAACCTCAATGAGTCGGCACACAATGCTGCGCGAGGGATTATCAACCGCGTAGCTACGAGTACCGGGCAGCGTGACGTTGGGAGTACTGACAATCGTGACTCTCCTTCCTCGTACAACGAAATTACTAAGCACTTTTACTTGGCTCGTAGGATCTACCCCCTCCCGCATTGTAAACTCAATAGACCTCAGGCTTTAACACTAAGGCTTCTACGACGGGGGCATACCCAAACCCCCTACTTCTTCACAAAATGTACCCCGAAATTCAGACAACAAATGCATGTGCACTATGCAATGACTTAGCGAGCTTACCTCACATGCTCTGGCGGTGTCCCGCGTTACGCGGCGATGAAAGCAACACTACTTCTCGCTGGGATGCGGTTCTACGCAGCCCCAACCTCGAAGAACAGTTATGGGCTGTCCAACGGGCCCGCGACGCAGCGGAGAGGCTCGGCCTCTCTGTCCCGACGTGAGAGCGGCCCGCTGCGCGCTAGCACGCGCCCTAAAGGACACTAATAAAGTTGTTCATCCATCTATCACCCATCTCCCATTCAAGGATCATTGGGTATGTGCCACTGCGATACAAGCGGCCCAAAAGCCTTCATTGTATTAAGGCGAAAGCCTTAGTTGTCTGTGTTGGAGGTGCCCTTGGCGGTGACCTTGCAGTGACTTTGCAGTGACCTTAGCGAAACTTCGCCGTGACGAAAACTAGCCGACGCCGCTAAGAGCAAGAACACGTCTAAAAATACTCGGATTGACGTCATACTTCTCAGCGAGGTTCCTGTAAACAAAGTAAATTAGTGGCTTTGAAAAGAAAGTTTGTTACATTTCGGTCTGGGGGGAAATCAAGCCCGGGCCTCCGTGGTGCGAGACGAGCACACTTCCTTGAAGCCACGGCTGCTCCACGGTTCTGGCTTACTAAAGGTGTGCCCAGTGCGTGCCTGATTACACACGTCACGTGGTCACTGCGAGGCGCTCATGTCACTGCTCGTGCGTTCGTTGTCGTCTTTTTCCACAGCGGGCAGGCTTTCGCCTTCACCTTTCACAAACGTGAAAAACTCCCCCAGTATTCTGTGCTTATTCATTCTTCCCTGGACGCCTTCGTCGCCCTAGTGACGGTTGTGCATCGTCGTATCTCATTATGCACCCATGTGGACTGTTGTTGCACTTCGTTACTTACGAACAATGTAGCCCATAAACGTAAACATTACACGACATTAAAGTTTGGACGTATGCGGGGCGCATTGGATATTATTATGTGTTTCATTGTACTTGAATACAGACAGTCATATGCATACAATAAAGTTATGTGGTGTTTGAACAACCGCTTGACGAATGTTTCCATCCAAGTAAAGTATGGCTTCTAACGTGTGCGCTGCATTTGCGAAGCCGGCGCGCGTCATGTGTTTCATTGCATAACATTTAATTGAAACGCTTCGAGAAAGCTTCGTTAACGTTGATTCCGACATGCGCATTAGATCTACCACTTTACTTATTTATTTATCTGGTTAGTTAGTTAGTTTTTGCAAGACTAGTGCGACTTGATTTATCGCCTGCAGAATGTGTATATGCTTCTGTGTGTGGTTATTTAACGAAACGTAAATTTTATCATTGGCCACTCCCACTGGTAAATTCATTGGGACGATCTCCAAGGTATGCAGAATTGCTGTTGTTGCAGTTGTCACTGCTGCTACTGTTGCTGCCAACAGCACCCATCGACACCTTAGTTGAGGTTAAGCGACTAACGCCGTTTAAACGGTGTGCACTCGGAGTTACCCGACAAATAAAGCAGCATAATGGAAACTATGCGGTATAAACAAAACTGGGCACGAACTGCTTCTGCGAAGACGCAAGCGCACACTTGCGAATAAATACCCAAGACAGGTCGCGCACAGCTGCAACTTTTCGTTCAATATCGGTATTAGCAACCGCTCTCAAGTGGTTGTTGCGTAAAGGAGAATGAGACGCCGCTCACAGCGTCGCCTGTTGCCTCGTTTCTCAATACGGTGTTCAACTGTCGATTGCTTTGCTCAAGCACGCCTTCTGTTCCAATCCACTTCTGCAATAACTGTTCGGCACTGTCACGCACAAATGGCAAGCATGCAAGCAGCCCATTCCTCTCGCAAGGTTGAACTACTCAGTGGCTTAATCTCTTCGTATACGTTCCGGACTAGCTATATATCACATTTCGTAAACGTTGCTCGCCGGAGCAATATTCCTCGTGCACCCGCCGGCAACGTGTATTGACCGCCTCACGCAGGCTGTTGTCTGCATCGTCTGCTTGCGCAAAGCCCTGGTCGTCTGCTTGCGAAAACCTGTCGTCTGCTCCCCTCCCCGTCTACGTGAATGCAAGGGAGAACGGTAAGGAGGGAGGGGGGGAGGTGCAGGGGCGTGGGGGTGCGCTCACAATGCCATAGCCATGGGGACCGGCGACAACAGCGCCAAGCCACGCGCCGTCCAGCGATGAGATGAATGCCCGTCTTGTAATCGCAAGTGGCAGGTCCCACAATGGGCCCCACAGCCGACGCTCATCGCACTGCGCGGACAGAAGAGAAGTGAAAGAACAAAACTAAGAGGCGGCGGCCGAGGGTTATCGCTTTCGAGGGAGTATGCCTGCCTGTCCGGCATTATAGCCGCAGTCACTTACTTCCGCCCCCCTTGGTGCCCACCCGTAGTAGCTGTTTCTCGGTTCCGTTCAATCTGCCCCCAGTCGCTGGTCATCTGTGTATTTCGCTTGGACAGAACGCGTCTTTCTTTTTTCCGAGCCCTGCGTCACATTTCCCACCCGTGTCCCCGTCCTCGACTTCCGTCACCCCGCGACCGGGGTTTAAGCTGCGTCGTCGACTAGCTAACTGAGCGAGACCGCTGCCGAAGCTCTGTGGAGTGTTACCGCAGTTCCAACGAGCCGGAATGCCATGACGGAATGCCACTTGTGATTGGATGATAATGGGTTGGCGTTGCAACGTCTTTGGCGAGACAGAGCTAGTAGCATCACCATGCTGCAGGCTGGAGTGCCATGTTTTGTATAAAAGCAGCGAGCATTTCTTTGCCTGTATAAAAATGGGACTATTATAGGCGAGTCCTCGGAACATATATTTTCATGGTATGCATAATGACGCGTAATATCAAGCGCACGTAGCTAATGTGAGTGGCAATAGAAGTTCAATCAAATTCTAGTTGCTGGAGCATCTTAACGCTTGGATGATAAAATGCAGCTCACAAAACTAGTCCCTTGCTAGTGCCTCTAAAATCTAGCGCATGAGCTTGTCTTCGCGTTCTAATTATTCGATGCGTTCAATAGACCCATTTCCTTCGTTTTTTAACAGCAAAGCTGCTCTTAGTCCACCCTTCACCGTCTTTCCGGCGTCACGCAGGTCACGTGACCAGGAGAGGATGAGAGCCGCGCCGGGGGAAGGCAGGTCACGTTACTAGCAGTGGAGGAGAGGCGGGCTGAGGGAGGAGGCGACCAATGAGGAGCGCGCGCTGGAAGGAAGAGGCGACCAATAAGCGGCCGCGCTGGGCGCGAGGAGGAGTGGCGATAAGAGAAGGTGTTTCTCTGCGGCGCGCTCTTTCGGATGACGCGCAGAACTGCTGCCGACGCCGTCCGCGATTGCCCGCGTTCGCGCCGAAGGCGCGCGGTGTCCGTGACTGCATCCGATGCCTCTGGCGGCGGCTGAGCAAGTTTCGACCAGAGAACTGGGCACTCGTCGAGTAGCGTCGGAAGACGCTGCCTATTCTCACATCGCAACGTTTCAATACTATATTAGTACATGTTGTAGATCTGTGTTTACTTGTGTTTACGCAATTGCCCTCCGTGCAACACATGCACATGTAACACTCGCAACAGTCGGTGTAACTAGCACAGCTTCGCTGTTTGTGCATCTTCACAGAGTGGAAGGGGCGGTGATTTTTTTATCTCTCTTTCTTCATTGGACCTCTCGCAATTGAGTGTATACCCCATTATACTATGTATGTATTCTAGTCTTAGAACCAAACTGCAGTATTTCTCAGTTTGTTTTTCGCTGTTGTTCTATGGTGTGTCACATTTATTGTATATTGTACTTGTTTTTGTATATATTACATGTTCGGTCCATATTTTTCTAGCATGTATGGCTTCACTTTCCATGTATACACGGCCCAACATTGTACCATGCCTTATCCTTCCATTGCTGTCCAATACCCGTTGAGAAATCGTTTTCGTACCAGATTTTTTGCTGAATGGTTTTCTCTATTTCGCGCCATATAATTTCTTTCGCGCTAAGTCATGTTACGTGCAATTTGCACCCGAAAATAAACATCTATAATTAATAATTCGCCGGAAAATACAAAAACGCTGATTGATGGATTCATATATTCATAATTTGCAAGTCTGCAATGTGTTCATTGTCTTCTTTCGGTTGTACTTGCTTCGTGACTCATCTCTAAACCTAGCCGCGTTAGTCAATTGACAGAAGGGCCACTTCACAAAATATGTAGTCAGAAACTGCGCTAACTGAAGTGTGTAAACTGCTGCAGTAGCTTTATGAACGAATTCTGTGGTTTTACGTGCCAAAACCACGATGTGATTACGAGGCACGCCGTAGTGGGGGACTCCGGATTAATTTTAACCGCCAAGGGATCTTTAACGTGCCCCAATGCACCAAAATTGGCGTTTTTGCAAATCGCCCCCATCGAAATGCGACAGTTGCGGCCGGGATTTGATCCCGCGACCTCGTGCTTAGCAGCGCAACACCATAGTCGCTAATCCACCACGGCGGATGCAGTAGCTTTACACACGGGCCAATGCCAGATAAAGTTGTTCGTCCCATCACCTATTTGCCCTGTTCAAGTACGCTAGAACACTAGAAACCTAACGACCTCAGCAACGTGAAATTAAATGTGTGGCATAAAAATAAAGGAAATAACATTTACTATTGGGAATGTCTTGATTTATGGATGCTTTTGTGGCAGTTGTAAAATATAAAAATATTGCCAATTAAGGATACCTTAAAATTTGCACAGCTTTGAAAACCCAACAGCACCAAAAAAATCGGGCTAGCTTGCACTATAGTAGTGCAACGCTAAAGACACAGCGGAGCTCATCGGTTCCTAGCTGGTCCTGGCTATACGAAGTGTTGCTAAGTTATCCGAAGTAATGCCAAGTCGTCGTTTTGCAGCAGCATCTACAGCTAACCGTGCTGGGTCCAATCGGCGTCGAAGCTGGCAATCTCGCTTAGCAGCGTGCCGCGATTCTTGGTAAGCGGCTTCTTCCTCGGATATGCGAACCTTCCTTGGTTGCCCCATGTCTACCTCTGGCGTGCCGCCGCCGCGCACCGGCTTTCATACGAAACGAAGGAGCGCATGCACAGTTGGCCATGGCGTCATGTCTGACTCGCGTTGCATGCGCTGTAGTGCGCAGCTGGTGGCGAACTCGTAGAGGAAGTGGGGTGAAAGCTATGCACAGTGTACGGGCGGCGAGCGCAGACGTGCAGGGATGACGTCACGGCGCATGCGCAGTAGCACGCAGGTGGCTGTAGCTCGGTGGAGCCGTGTCTGTGTCGGGTGAAGCGAGCGCGCACATGCGCCATCACGTCATCGCTCCGCGGAGTTTTCTGTCTACGACAGACAGATTACGCTCGGCATAAACAGCTCCGCTGTTTAAAAAAAACATATTTAGAGTGGTAAGCACATACGAGACACACATTTCACACGTGCTTCTGCAACATACTGCTAGTGCGTGAATACAATTTGTGCATAACTTGTGCAAAGAACTTATGCACAGCAGCCTCACACACCTTGAAAGTTTACATGCTGACTTCATGCATCGTAGATGATCTAAGCTCTTGCTCTTTACGTAATTTAGAAATTAGCAACTGTTGCATTGTTGGTCTTAGTGTCTGTGCTTCAAATGTTATGACATTTTCCATGTTTTCTTGATTTCTATCACACTAAATGAAGTCTCATCTGAACTATGTTCGCATAACTCGACAAAACTCATTATTATCATCATTATCATCATCATTCTCATTCTTATATCATCACCTCTCAAGCATTAAGGCTTTTGAGCACGACTGGACAGCTGTTATTTGTGCAAATAAGCAGTGAAGGATACGTATATTACTCTACTTGTGACATAATACCTGTACTTCTTAAAACTATACACGAAGCAGAAAAAGACTGTGCACTTATCTTACGGTGACACATCGAGAACTATCACAGTGGCCTAGTCAGGTGACCAAGTGGCATCCACTTTAGTCGCTAGCATCAAGTCAATCATCTATTGTCAACCCAATAAATAAATAAATAAATAAATAAATAAATAAATAAATAAATAAATAAATAAATAAATACATAAATAAATAAATAAGAAGTCGAGTACTTCCCTGATGAAACCTTCACTGTTTTTTCAATGGTAGATAGTCCGAAAATTCAGAAATTTGTTATATTTTAATGAGGTTCTTCCTGAATCGCAATTTTTTTTCTACAAACGTACTCTCCGGGGCCAATAACAAATGTGAATAATTTGTCCCAATTTCCTTTGTTGTGAAACTGTGTCTTTTTTTCATAGATTTCAAATTAACGCGAAGTGACAATTATGATAGGTTGCATTAGTAAACTGCAGTTTTGCAATAGCGAAGTGGTCACTCTCAGCACAACAGAATGCTTGGTTCACCTAAAAAAAACGCGGGAACCAAAAGAGCGGTGAGGAGGCCGTCCTGAAATTCCAGCACCAGCTCGCCTACTCGGGTGTAGTTAACAGTTTGTTCGTAAAGAAGAAGTACATTGCATTCTTATCGACACAAGTACATTACGTCGCAAGTTTCTGGAACAATTCGGGCGCCAAAACCTACCGAATACGAGAGGGAGAGGGAGACACACACGAAAAGGCAGGCGCCGATATACCCATGTCCAGTTTGCTAAACCATGCTTTAGCAAACGCATCGAATGGCGTAAACAAAAAATAAGAGGAGAGAGAGAAAGATAAAGCACGAAAAAATACTTCGAAATCAGAGTCCCTACAATGACGTACTGGCGCTGAAGTTGCAGCGCGAGATACAAGAAACAGAAGTTTCTTCTTATGTATTTCCACAAGTGCAATAAATAATTGTACGACATCGCGTCTTGTCGGCAAGTAGATTAATATTGGGAAACAGACAAAAAAAACACAATGCCGACCAAAGTGGTGTTCAAACAGGGAAAAAAGCTTGTTTGTGAAAACCGAAACCTCTAAAATCTTTGACGACACATATGCACTTGATGGGCGTTCGGAGTTTCTTTATTGTTCTTTTTTTTTGCAATTTCTGATAGGTTTCTGCACAAGTAATGAAACCTTTCCCCCAAACGAATGCGAACATAGTTTAGCAACGATGCTTTAGCAGTCTAAACTCTTTCACTATTTCTCTTTATTCCCCCTTTAACTTTTCAGCATGCCGTAGGCAGCCGTGCCAGCGCACACCCACGGAGTTTCGCCAGTGTTGAACGGAATTAGTGCGTCTCGAGGTATAATAGCTCCAGTGAACTGTCACATCCGGAGTTGAGAGTTAGCCCACTCAACGTATAGAGGACATTGCGGAGCTCCCTCGGTCGTTTTTGAATGGCCGCGCGGAGAACGGTGGTGGGATAACCTGCACCCCTCCCCCTACCTCCCCCAAGAACCCCCTCTCCATTTCCCGCTGTCCGAAGTCCCCGTCTCGACAGCAGCCGAGATACGGGCGGAGTGTGTCGTGAAGCGAATGAAATGGGAAGGGGGGGGAGGGCGGTGGGAAGGGGGGGGGGGGGTAGTTGGCTATTGTGATTCGGTGGCCCGCGACTCATCGATCTTATTGTGTATAGGGGGGGAGGGAGGGGTGAAGTTCGTGGGGGACCCATTGATCAGGTACGCCTGTGGGAGAGGCGAAGGAGGAGGCCTATTTTTGTTGTTTTTTTATTTATTGTTTCGAGCTCGTGACACGCGCCGTCGGTTCCTTTCGTGTACTGGACCGGAGGCGGCAGCTGTATTGTGACGGAGAGAGTAACTCGTGAATTCTCGTTTTGTTTACTCTTTGCTGTTTCTTTTACGTATTACGTCACCGCGTCGCATTCCTGTCAGACCCGATGGCGGAGGTGAGGGGAATGGAGAGAATTTACTTCGGCGCTAGGCGGCGACTTCGGTGAGTGCTATGAGCGGGAGTAATGTCATTATTCGAAGTGCGCGAAATCATGGCTTCTGAACCTATCTTTCTGCCACAAGGCTTCGGAAATGACGGGCTTCAAGTATTCTACGCTTGTAAGTAAACCTAACATCATCAGCGCATGTGAGCTGCAGATCTTGCTTTCTTGCCCCCCCCCCCCCCCCCTTTTTTTTTAATAGCCAAGAAAACAGTCATTACTTCGAAGTAGAAGAACGGGTCTGCTGACTCGAACCCGTCACAAAATGTTTTTTTTTTCTTTTTTTTTTTTTGTCCAGCGTCCTCAAACCCGATGTATGTAACTCGCCTATTATAAGCATCTGCGCTCAACTGCCTCGCTCAACTTGTATTTATGTTGAAAACGCCGTTTGTCACCTTCATCTAACTTTTATTTTTTGCGTTCACTAGACTTGAACAACAACATTTAAACAGCTCGTTCAACCATTTCGCACTTTCTCTTTGCGCCATACTTTTGAGAGTGGGAAAGATGGAGAAAAAAGGAGGGATGAAAGGGGGTGAGGTTAGCAGAGTAACTTTCCCGTTGGCAACTCCTGACTGGCCGACAGTGATGGGTAGAAAAGATGATGAGAAAAGAAGGTGCAAAGGCATTCTCAGGAAGAACACGAGGAAACAACTGGCAGAAGAACTGTAGTTTTTTCATTCAGTCTCAATGCTTTTATAAAAAACACACTACACGCCATCTCACAACCCGTTTGCACCCCTGCCGAAGGTACGAGACGTACAGAGATAACGTACTGACGCAGTAGAATATATTTCCGGCCATAACTCTCTGATTATTTGCGAGTTTAAATAGTTCTATTTTTGCTTCGTACGTGTTAGGACCACTGCGCATGCACCTCATATGCCGTGAATTACTGCGGGGGTAGCAGACAACCCGGCGCGGATGCAGTGGCTAGTAGCCACTGTAGCGCGGATGAATACATCAAGAGGGGCATTCGGCCCTCCTATTGGCTAAGCAATCCTGCAGCTTCCACTGTGCAGTAAACTATTTGTGGCATGCAGTATAGTTCACGTAGAGCAAAGTGGCCTTACGCTCGTGGTGATCAGGAACAAAGTATTCGCTTTTACGAAAGGGCATGGTTGTCAGTCTTGTCCAACATGTTGCGAAGCTCTTTTATTCCCGCGCAAAAAATGAGGACAATCACAGAGAGGGTGCGCAATAGTTTCTTTGCACCCACGAGCTTTAGATTCGTGGCTTGTAGCCATTCCGATGAAGAAGGCGTAGGTATTGAATGCTGCTCCACCATAGACGACAAACAAGAGTGATGTCACGTGCTGGTAAGCTGTGCAGAAGGCGGAGCTTTAAGTGGGGATCGGGGGAACAAATGAGCTGGTTTGTTATTTCAATGAGCTAACGTAAGCTCACGTGCAAGCGCGCGGAGCTTTCCCGCAGCATTGGCTCGTCACATCCATATTGCAAAGCAGTCGGCATTGGGAAGAGCAGATTGAGCGGCTGGATCTGGCTGGTCCTGAGGGACACAAAGATACGCGGGGAGAGACAGGTCAACTTTGCTTACAAAAGGCTCGTTGTCGAATCCTGTGTTATGGTAGCAAGTTGTGATGCGTTGTTTTGAGGTTTGTAGCTGCGGGGGTGCTTTTCGGGGTTTTACTCCGCACAGCAACGCAGTGTGTGTGAACATCCTGTAGGACTCGGCAACAGCTTTGAACCCAGCTTGGTTCGTTGATTTCCACGCAAACTTCAGTGCGTGAGACATTTTTTAATGCAAAGCGTTTTTATCAAATGTAGACCGCTTCTTCCTGCCCTGTGTCCGACCTTTTTCGTCCACAAAACCAGAAGGCTGTGCAGTCTAACTCAGCTTCTCAAACAGTAACATAGGATAGCATTTGAAGCGCAAATCGCTTTTCAAACGCCTGGATAGCGCTTGATGTGACCTTCAGAACTGATAGAACGTCTATGAAAAAATGTGCAGTCCCTTATCAATTACACATCCACTCTAGCATTTTAGGCATAGTGCACCTTGGTCCATCCACAAGTGCGAATTCACGTCAGCAATGGCACACAACGGGCATTTTCTGTCCTCACCTGTGAATCCACCAGTAAAATAACCAGAGGTGTCACCGGTCAAGATACGGTCGAAACCACAATCAGTGAGCTGATGGACATTGAGTAAAAAATGTAAAGTGATGTACATATGTGTCATTGCACACACTATAAGAATCATCATCTTTACAATGTAATGTCAAACAAACATTTCATCTTCGCAACCTGCGGTGTACGTTTCACTTCAGAAACTTACCGTGGCTTGTGAGTGTCTTTGTACTACGAAACATTAATGCTTCGCTTTACGTAGCGCTGAAGTGGTGTTGAAGCTGCTAAATTTTTATTTATTTATTCCACCTTCGTTCAAACGTCACGGCTGACGAATATCGGACCCTCGGGCTTGTGGTCTGCATCAGAACATAGTAGCCAGTAAACAATCCTGGTGGATTGCTTTCTGTTTTGTGACTCAAACCAAGGACTATCCTTCCTCTTAATATTTGACTGGTCTGAAAAACTGGACTTTCAATGCCCTCGCCCCCTTCCCCCCCACCCCCCCCCCCCCCTCCTCCAAAAAAAAAAAAAAAAAAAACTGCTCTACAGCTGTTGCTGTACTCAACGCTTAAGGCAAATTTTGCCCAGTATGAGACTAGAAAGAGGCGTGGCGAAAACGATAAATGATGTATGGCACATGTCCGATGACTGCATAAAAGTAAGTACAATTATGAGCATACTGAGGCCTTTTGCAGGAAAATGGTGGAAGAACAGGCCGAACTTGACTTCTATCCACCTCACACTCTGGTCTAGAAGTGTGCCTGAAGATTTGGTGATATGCCAAGTATCCGTGCGATTGTTATAAATGTCTTCCGCTATGCTTGAGGCAAATAAAGCTAGCAAAGGATAGCTTGATAAGTTGTACCTGTCTTTCAAAACTTTCATCTTCTATGTATCTAAATTATTGCACCGTAATCGTACGGCTCCACCTGCCGATGCGAAATAACACGTTCGCAAACCAGGGGCTTTTGTCACCACCCGAGAACTGAGGAGGTCGCAAAGATGGCACCTCAACTTTTTCAAATCCCCTAAACACTACCGAAGCCCATAGAGAACGACTCTCAGCAAATAAAACGATACCAGACAACAACCAATGCTACACCGCAAACCGAACGAGTTCACCAAGTAAGCGTAAACTCAGAGCCTTTCCTACCGAAAAGCAACTGTGAATAGCACTTGACAGGTACTACTAATACAATACCACAGAGCGAACGAGTGGAACATTGTAGCGAAAAGCCGGAGCCTCCCCTCCGGATAGCATCGGAACCAAGGCAACAGGATTGCACAGATGAAAGGAAAACACGGCAGACAGGCTCGGGCATCCGGAACGGCAAACGGAACAAGCGCGATGAGAACCGGAGGCCCTGATTGGCTTAAGTGGGATCCATGTTCGGGAGCCAAAATGGCCGCGCCGCCGTCACCCACCCTCCCCACGGGCGCACGTGGCCGGAGTCAGTAACCAGCGTCAATCAAAGGCACGCCGAGTTCTCGGACGCCGTTTCCCGACGCCTCTCCGGGGTGGCGTGCCGCCGGAAATGGAGCGGGGTGGATGGAAAGCGTTGGTCGGGATGACCTGCCAAGGGAGGACAGCTGGGGTCGGGTCAGTGCTGTGCCTGCTTCGTTGGGCCGAGAGTAACAAGCCGTGAGTAGAGATAGACAAGCCGGGTTATCGCGGCTGGACATCGAACAGGGTGTGCGAGAATGAAATGGACTTGGCGTTTATCTTTGTCTTTCTAGCTTCCTGCACTCCCGCCCCCTCCTCTCCCCCCCCCCCCCCCCCCCCAGAAAAAGAACATACAGACAGGGTTACTATGCGGTAGTGTGGAGGTAGTCTTTGACAAAAGAAACTCAACTGTTTATAAATGCTTAGTGCACATCCTTGAGTACGTGAAACATAGGGAGGGGGGGGGGGAGGGAGCTGCGATGAAAACAGATACCAGAAACAGTCTGGGCGCTTCTTTTTTTTGTGTGGAATGCAGTTTTCAGTATCCTGCACCCGTGCGCTGCCACCTACACTCAAGTGGCGGAACTGTTGCCTCGAAAGCATGGTGGACTCATCAGGGGTATACGTTCCGTTGTGCGTCTACGTTTTGATGACTGCAAGTCGAGCACAATTATTCAAGACATCTTCGAATGTTTTGCACATATTCTTACGTTCCTACCAAGCAGCTCTTTTAGATTGGAATATTGTTTTTCGTACGCGCAGATGCGACAACATTGTCGCGCAGATATGACAATGTTCAACCGGGTTACTCGTTCTTTTAACATAGTCAAAAAGGGCCCTAAGAAGTTGTTACTTCAGAATTTAGGAACGATACCAGCAGGCATACTCAAAGTATATCAAAGGCAATGTTCAAGCTTGGTCTGACTGGAGAACTAGACCACCCGCTCTGGATGACAGAAACCTTTTTGACCCTTCTCAGTGCGTGCGTCATTTCTGTCTTAGTATTTTTCATGCGGTCAGCAGATGCATTTCTCAGAAGGTTAGATCATTTTTGTAATTGGTAAAAGAAATTATAAAACCGCAACTCACACAGGAGCCCAAATGTTCCGACGGATCATTGCGCTTTCATAAGCTATATAAAGACCACTACTGCGGAAACCTTCGTGTAGTGTGACGTGCGCTTTTGTTCCAGCGGCATTAGGGAAAGGTGTACATCTAACCATTCCTTCGTTTTCGCTCTAATTTAGCGACACGCTTGAATTTATTGGTCCTCACAGCTCAGTAAAACGATTGGCACCTTATGTTGCGGGCATGGTGTATTTGGATTTTAGTTGTTGGGAAGCGCCTAAAATCAGAGTAACATGGCGGGAGAGTTGGTTAAAGTTGAAGTGGAGCAGATCTTGAAGGAGCGCAACAGAACATAGGCAAACTTTTACAGAAATCCAGACAGGAGAGCGCTCCACCCCCAAATTAAAGGTTTTATTGAACTTTTACATGACTGCGAAAATTCGTCTGCGTTTCTGTGCTCTCCATGTCCGTTCAACATAGAACGAGAGTGTACAACGAAGTGTACAAAATTTAGTGTCAAACCATAGGTGAAATGAAACCCCAACAACGTAAGAGATAAATCACCAAACTAATGTACAGCAGTGCGTAGTCACACTGCCGCTTCACGCAAACCCTTGGGTATGCAATTTAGGAATTATGTGAATACCACATACGGCGTAAATTGTGTACAATTACAAATGGTAGAATTACAAATGCAGCTAGGTTGTGAAGCACTAAGAAACACGAAACGCAACGTTTCGCGTTTAACGCGTCTACACCCCTCGCGAAGAGAACATAAGTTTCATCTCTTAATCGATACGTTGGGAAATGTCCTTTAGCTTTGCACGGAACCACACAAACACTATTAGCGACATGTAAACCAATTTGGAGGTTAACAAAGAAGCTCTAGAACAAGTTGACGACCGCGCAGACAGCGATGGAACTTAAAATGTTAGGCGTAACGTAAGATACAGGAAGAGAGCGATGCAGGCGTCGTAGTGCACGTTAAAGAACACCAAGTGGTAAAAATTATTCCGGAGTTCTCTATTACGGCGTGCCTCATAATCAGAACTGGTTTTGGCACGTAAAACCCCAGAAAGAAGAAGAAGAAGGAAGAGAGCGGCGTGGATCAGAGAGCAAACGGGACAGCCGATATTTTGGTTGACGTTAAGAAAAACAAATGGAACTGGACAGGCCATGTTATGCGTAGGGTAGATAACCGGAGGAGCATTATAGTTATAAATTGGGTACAAAGGGAAGCGAAGCGCATTCGAGGACGGCAGAAAATCAGGTGAACTGATGCAATTAGGAAATTTGCAGGTGCAAGTTGGGGATCAGCTAGCACAAGAATTGGAGATCGCTGGGAGAAACCTTCGTCCTGCAGTGGACAAAAAAAAAAATGCCGATAATGAAACCAACGCCACTACGCCAGTGTTCCTCTCGAAACCCCTCCTTGCTAACGACGCAGCTGTTTTTCGTGATTTCCGCCTTCGCGCCTCAGCTGCGCCAGAGACTCCCCCGCTGTGCGTACTCTGCGAGACCTCGACGCCAAACCCGGAGGAGTTACCAAGAAGTCTGGCCCGCAAGCTGCACCTGAACGATTCCGATGCGATAGCGTTGTCATCATATGTCCCTCCCGCCCTTTTGAATTCAATATAACTCATTGCGACCATTTGCACGCATAAAGTGGGACAAACACAGTATCAGTACTGTTTCTATTGGTACGCACCACTGGTTCAGTGAATAGCTACGCTGTCGGCGACTCAGTGGAGTCGAGGAAGAGAGTTGTGACACGTTAGTGAACACAGACACAGAACGAATAGAACAAACATCTTTATTACGTGAATGAAGCTTTGGAGAGGCGTCCGCATTCCGGAATGCCTTGAGCTCGGGCGGCGTCCTGCCCCCTCGCAATCAGCCGTTGCTGATCCTCGAGGTCGGAGCTGGCCAAGGCTCTCTCCCAAAGCTCATTGGTGTGGTAAAGGTTCGGAGGATGTAATGATGTCTGTCTACAACCCCCTACAATATGCCTGAGGGACCCGGGACCCGGGCATTGCAGAGAGAATTGCGCAAAGGCTATGAAGGGATTTCTGGTTGGGTGGGGGAGTGTCGAGATTAACATCGTCTCTTTTGCGGTGGTTCACTCGTGTACGCTGCCTGCTGACGAACAAGGCCGCTCGCGCACGCACACGGAAATTCTCAATTGCGTGGGGCACTGATTGAAAGCAGTGGTGTGACCGCGCATATAACTTCTGTTTTTTTTTTCGTTTTTTTTTTTTTTCAGGCTACACTTGATTGGTGCATCCCTCGCTCCATTACCGCATTACTACAATATTTTAATACAGTTTGATGGCCTTCAACTAACTTCCCGACTGACTTATTAAAATATTTATTGATGCCCTGCTGTTTTGTTTATCATCATATCTTTTTCTAATCACTCCCTTCCTGTGATTCCGTTATCCCGTTACAGCCGTAATTTACACGTCATTTAACTCGCCGAGTTGCGAAGCCGGCAAGAACTACACTCTTCACGTCAGTGCTAAGCAATATTATCATTCTCATGTATCGTTTGTCGCTCGAACCTCACGTAACGAGAATTCAACACGCCATTTTTTTTTCTTCGTCAGTTTTAAACATCTTTTGACCAAGGTACACTTTACAATCTTGTCACCCTTCTGCGCCCGATTCTTGGTGTACCTCCTGTAGTGGGTTGCCCCGTTTCACTTCGCACGAGCCAAGCAAAAAATCGCGAAAAGAAGAAGGCAACGAGCAGTGGCCTGGTCGGTCGTGTTCCCGCTCACTGAAGGCCATGGGTAAGCGGTCGTGCAGTGTTCAGTTGTGACTTGCTCATGAGGTTGCACTTTCTAGGGAGTAAGAAAGCCGTGCCGGTAGGCCCGTCACAGCGTCTGAGTTCACCATTTCCTTTGGTCATGAGTGGCTTCAATTCTACCAGTGCTCCTTGGTTACAAACCGTGCCGTAGTCTCTAGATAGACGGCTCGTATAGAAGTCATTATTGTCGCCAAGCTGGAAGGCCACGTACGCAGAGAAAATCAGTTCGCTAACCCCTTAAATCTAAGCCATCTCACGAGGCGCATAGGTAGCTCTGAAAGGCACATTAGTAGGGCGTCTTTGACTGCCATACAAGTTATGTAATCTCACCGAATGATCCTTGGCGATACCTTAGCTTCCGTGTGATGTGCATCCTCCAAAATAAAAAATTAAGGTTCGGTCTTGTTAGTGTGATATTTCTAGGTTTGTAGCAGAGCATGAACACGAAGAGGGATGAGACAACAAACACAGTTGTGTCGTGTCCCTCTTATTACTATCTGTGTGTTTTCTGTTACAAACTTATTAAAGCTAACGGCCTTTCTCCCGTGTGACTCCATGTGTGCGATCAGGATGTGTCAGAGTTTGGGGTTGACGCCGGAAAATGAGACATCGGCCTGGAATCGCAAATTTATTCGGAATATCATGTACAATTTGCTTTATTTGAAATTGAAAACACCATACAACCCACCGACCTTACCTGAAAAACATTTTGTTAGTTTTAGCGTCATTTAAAGCGTAAGGGTCACAAGGTTGGAAAATAATTTTTGGGTCCGCTTCTGTACGGAGTACGCGCGCAGCTGTTATGTGAAAGTGGTTGAGAGTTGTTCGTGAATATTATGTTGGTGTAGTGTGTATTCATAAGCAGTGATCGCCTGTTCTGTGTCCACTTCAGGACAAAGCATACCGCCGGTGATCTCTAATTACATTTTCATTGCGTCAGCCCCGCTCATCATTTATACGCTGCAAATATACTAAGCTCATCACTCCACATAGTCCTCAGTCGGCTCAATAATCTGAACCGGAATGTGAGTTACCTATGTTTGCTCTCTAATCGATCATGCCATGTGTCTGTAAAATAATGTTACGCTTACCTCTTTCCATGCCACGGATATTTCATCCATGAACGTTTTCCAAGCTGCTTATCGTAATCTTCTTCTAGCTTAAGAGATCTGACACGCATTATTTCGACAGCAATACTACGTTTAGGAGACGAAAATATGTTAAAAAAGAACACAGATATTGACGCCTAAAAAATTACAGTAGAACTCTTTCAGCAGTGACTATGTTATTTCGAGTGAGACATCATACTGTTAAGAACTTGCGACATACCATCTATTGCCCGTTTCCCTTCTCTTTTTTATAGCTGAATTCAGCGAGATATACCAGGCGTCTCTGAGTAAGTGCTTTGACTTTCTTCGCATAACTCTAAATTCTGGATATGCGGCTAAGTTTAACTTCTGGCGTCACGCCGGCACACTGCCACCTTCAATGGGCACAAACTTTAGCCACCCCCCCCCCCCTAATTTTTTTTATTTCCCTCATAGCAGAAGCAGTAGTGTAACCACTTCATGCGACCGACTTGGGAACTAAAGTCCGACGTTTAGGAGAAAAAAAATGTCAGTCACTTGAGTATCCTTGTGCGATTTGAATGCGAAAGCATAACGACTTCTCTAAGTTATTACCTTAAATTAAAACTCTACCCTAATCCACCGTGCTCTAATTTGTAGCAACCTTAATCCACTGTAATCCACCTTAATCCACTTTAATCCACATTAATCTAATTTTGGGATTGGGCCATCGCAGCGAACTACCGAACTCACCGAAATCACCGCACCGACTGGCCAGGTGGTCTGTCTCTGACCACGTGACTTTTTGTAGCATCTCCGGCCACGCAGCCGGACCTTCCGCTTCGTTTAATGCTTTCGCATTAAAAAATAACGAAGAAAATAATAAACCCGTACCCTATCTCACTGAGCATATTGCCACGTTGTAAGGACGTTGAAGAACACAGTAGCGAGAGCTGTGAATCGCGAAACTAACTCTTTATTGGGCGAACTTGTGCCCACAAAGCAACTAATACTCAAGCAGAGCGATAGCAGCGTATACATGCAGCGATCATCGAAATCTGATCTGCGGATCAGACGCATCGGCTATACACGGCTCCATGAACCTTCCAGCGCAATCGCTGGTGATCGCGCGAGTTCTAGAATGTACGTACATCCAAATATTTCCGACACAGAATTTCATCACACGAGGCTTAGCGACAACGTAGACAACAGATATAACCATCGATAACATTCGGGGAGCTTCTGATAAAGGCCCATCTTGCGCTGCGCGATCACCTTTACCGTTGTTAGCCGGTGAAATGCGGTCGCCGGATGAAGATAAACAAGTATGCGTGTCGATATATACATTCGTACGAGTCTTTGATATAATCGAAAAGGCTACGATGACGAAGTAATTACACGGTTATCGAAACGAACAGGTTTGCATGCATACCTACATCTGTGACACACTTTGTCACCATGCGCTGGAAATTGGATTATATCATCACAGCAGCGCAAGAACGAGAAAAGAACAGAGAAGGTGGTGAGAAAAAGAAGACGTGTGTGCTGCCTCCTTTGTCAGTGTCACGTACTATCCCGCCCAAAATGCTCTCGTAAACGCATTCTTTGTGAGATATGACTTCAGAAATACCGAGAGGAAAGCAGAGAGGTCGGCACCAGAAACATTACAACGTTACCGGGTTTAAAAAAGTGGCTTTAAAAGCAATAAAATGGTCAACTGTCTAAATTGTTCATGGGGAACAGCTCTTAGTATCACCACGCATGCATAATAGGGTAGCCAACCGGGCTCAGTCCTGGTTAACCTCCCTGCCTTTCATTAAATCATTTTCTCTCTCTCTCTCTCTCTCTCTCTCTCTCCGGAGGAAAATACCAGTTTTTGCCTAATCAAGTTTCTACAAACGTGACCCCATTTGTTTAGTTTAAATGGAAAGAAACAAGAAAAATGTCCCCGCGTTAAAAATATGTAGACGAAAGAAAAGATAATACACAACGTACAGCCACTGCGGAAATAGATTAGCACAAGTAACTGGTGGCCCAAGCGGCAAAATCACGACACGCAGTACAAGTGACTGGTGGCCGGAGCGGCACACTCCATTTTCCAAAGCAAATGTGGCCGTCGAAAGCGAGACGTGATTGTGGCGCTCCGGTCACCAGTCGCTTGTGCTAATCTTTTTCCGCTCGGACTGTACATAACGTCTCTTATGTTACGCCTGATTCAATTTACCATCCTCGAGGTCATCTTCAATTCTCTGCCGCTTGTAGCAAGGGATTTCAACTGTACCAAATTTTAACTGAAGTTTGATTTTTAATTGTGACAGAGCTAAGTGAAAATGAATCAGAATTTCTTAATATGATTGCAATTTTTTTTTCGTTTGAACGCAGGGCCGATTCCACCAAACAAGCCGTTGCCAGGTAAGTTCAATCGTGCGGGCTCTCTTTAAATAGAATACTCAAATCAGCAGAGGGCACAATTCGTCCAGTTTGCTTCATCTTTATCAGGGGTGTGCAAATAGTAATTTCTCAGACCGAATCAAATACGAATCGAAAAGTTCCAGAAATGAATCGAAGCGAGTATGGAACAGTTGCCAAATAATAAAAAGTCATTCAATCTATATTTCAAGCGATGATCATATACTATAGTATTCAGAATGTTAGCAAGTTTCAGTCATAGCATTTATGATATGAGGCGATTTATATTAAAGGTTCAAACGGAGTCTTCGGAACAAATAAACTGTTTGTTCGCACAACCACGACCCTTCGGAGAGTGCGAGTGATCGTGGTTTAGAACGAAACGTGTCACTCCCTGATCGATTAATAACTCATTCCTCTGGTTAAGTTCTCGCGTTTTAAGTCAACTCTGACCGCCTAGATGAAATATATCGCACTTGTGCACCAATTTCATGTTTCATCTCGCGCAATTGAAGATTTAAACTATTCGACAACTTCACGAATATTGACAATTCGGTTCGAAGACAGAATCAAATAGAACATTATTCGAATGGGTGTTCAAATTTTTTGCTGTTCGCACGCCCCTAGCGTTTATTAGGAACGGTGGAAATTCGGCTTTCTTGGTACGGCATACTCCAAGCGAAGCTCTAATAAATAAGGAGAGACCAAGGGACATACATTAGCTCGTGAGTTGTACCCTCCGCCTGTCTTAGATTTTTATCGCTTACCTTGCATTTTGTAGAGGTTCTCCCCTGTGCAAGGCGAGCATGACTGTGAATTTCAAATATAGCATGTTGCCTGTACCCGCTCCTGTCTACAGTTTGGTCTATCAATCGCTCGCTCGCTCCCTCACTCAATACGATTACGCCACTGCCTGAAAATTTGCACCAGTAGCGAAGCGGAATACACTTGGTTAGTGCAATATTAGCTGTTTTTGTCTGTTTGAGCTCTGTGCCCCCAGGTGGCAGCACCTTACAGGCTGCTCACGTTTACGGTTCCGCAACAACGCCCCAACGCCCGGTCCGCGTTTACTCGGTCCGCGTTTACCCGATTACCGGAGAAGCTAAACCTCTCTAGTCTCCCACGCGAAAGGAGGAAAGCGGGAAGGCAGCGCGGGAGGGAAGGGGTGCGGCTTCTACTCTATCAGCAACTGCGTACTTCGACTTTGCACGGCTCCGGGATCTCGCGCGCACTGTATCTTGATAGCGATCTCCACACGGATCTTACCTTTGTATGCGCTCTGCTTTCGCCGCTCAGTTTCCGTTGAAGCAATAGACCGCACGAACGTTCGCTCACTGCTGCCGCCGCGCTTGGTCACGCCAGCGTTTTGACAGTGGTTGTGTGCGGTCATCGAGTGTGATATATTCATGGTTGCTTGTGCGCGCTGACACAATGCTTATTAATTCAGTTAGTAAGTGAATGTGTCCAAGTATACGCAACCAATAAAGCTACTCTTCTTACTCCTTATAACTCTCTACTAATTTGCTATCGCAATTGATGCATCGCCTTTCGGGCGAAACTGCTACATTTTTGTTGTTGCTGCAACTTTTTTTGGGGCTGCTGTTGTTGCTTGTTGTCGTTATAATTGCTTTACCCTGCCTGTTTTGCAGTTTCATTTAACACAGAGATGACCATTGCAGACGTACTTTCTCAAAGTTATATAATTTTAATTACGGCGTTTACTTATTCTGTTAAATATAAACGAAATTACAAAGCAAGGATGCACAATTAACCCAAGAAAACCCCAGTGCGCAGGGTGGTCGCGCACTCTATTGCTGCAGATACATTTATCTGTATAGCACATGTTATGTAGTTGAATATGGCCAGCCTGTTTTCAAGGAGGGTAATTCCGTGTGCGTAATCAACAAATGGTGTCTAAGCCTCATTAAAATTGTAATGATGGGCTATAAAGCGCTGAAGGTTGTTTTGACACTCTTTAGCTTGACTCCTGCAAGATCGAGTAGTCAATTTCTCACACAAAAAAATCGCAAGATGGTGGACTTTCGCGCCACGATATTACCTGCGGGAGCACATACAAGAACACTAGTCAATTTTTGCGTGTGGCACCCCCACATACTTTGTTTATTGTAGTTCTAATTTGAAGATGATCGAAGGAAGGAAACACAAACACGTGAAAAGCGATGTGATGAATGCGTAGGTGTTTGGCGTTGCATTGTGGGTGCGTGCAGTGCATGGGCAATATGGGCCGGCGTGAGATTCAGAATCAATCCAGATTGCAGGCGGCCGGTGTGTGCAGCCGACTAGGTGATGGTCAGAACATGGCTACCATGACGCCTTTCCGGAGAAACAATGGTATGCACGGATAATCATCACGAGTAACCAAGCAAAACAGAACAAACAAACAAAAAGAAGTGATAATATTGTCTCCATGATATGGCTTTCTACGTGTAACATTTAGAAATAATGGCTGCTTAGTTTCACAATATTGTTTTGTTTTTTTTTTTTTTTCATTTACTTAGACTATACCAATGAGGTCGATCAAAAAAAAAGGGAAGTGAACGCTGGTCCTGTAATTTTCCTTCTCCTCGACTCGATCTCGCGGTCTTAACCTTTACCGACGGGTTACCAACAACAGGCCTAACCTACTCGTAAATTAATATACCGCAGACCAATAATTCTTAGGGGATTATAGTACAAGGAGGTGTCGCGTCAGTGTTATTTTGACCCTCCTTTTAAAAGCACACCGTTGTCTGTATTACACAACACGACAAAATCAGTAACCTTGATTGAACGGATTCGTGAGCCGCTCAATGTAGCATCGCTCGTAAAATTCACGCCGGCTTGTCTTTTCTATGACGTATAACAGCGCGAATTTGAACACACTTGGACTTATCTTTTCTCGCAGACGAGACCGGCTTCCACGACTATTTCTCGCCACCCCCGGTGGGTCAGAGGTACAACGATCCCAACTACAACTACTACTACTACTACCCTCCCGCACCGCAACCCTTTCCACCGCCTCCCCCTCCTCCTGTTCTCGCCTTTCCTCCTCCTCCAGAACTTGACCTCCTTCCCTTCTATCCTCCTCCTCCCATGGTTCGCAGCACTGGGTCTGAAGGTGAGGCTACATCTCCTTTGCTTTTAACGTTTTACTGCTTCGTATCTTGTTTATTTCTTTCTTAAAATGCAAGGCAAGCATAACAAAGCGACCCGTATATAACGAATTATGGTACCGAAAAATAGGCTATAAGTTTAACGCGCAAAACATGGCAATATTCATTGAAAACAGGCGCCTTATAGTGCACTGGACATTAGACATAACGCACTCCGAATGCCTATAACCGGCCCCATATACAGTCAAACCCGGATATATTGGACCCGCATATAACGAATTATTGTGTATAACGAACAGCAGTAAAATCCCCTTGAAAATATTTGTATACAATTTTTATTTTATATTCGAAATACATATATATCGAACTTTTTTGCGATCCCCTTCAGATTTAATATATTCGGGTTCGACTGTAGGTGGCAGCACTAGTGTCTTATTTTTTTTTTTGCTTTTTGCTTGTGATTTTCGTGCATGTTTAGACACGTAAGCATATACGGTGCGATACGATGGATGACCAGATAGAGAACTCATAGATAATATCATGATGTGGTGTTACCCTTGCTGCTGAAATAGGGTTGACCAGGGTTGACCACAAGACCGAATACTGCTGGTGGAGAACTTTGTGTTAAGTGCCTTATAAGCAGATCATAACGTTTAGAGAACATTCATTACCTTTGCAGCAGATACACTGTTCCGCTTAACCTGTTCATGTTTTTAAGAGCACTTTCATATTTATCCCTTCACCAGCCCCAAACTCAAATGAAATGTGAGTATTTGGCTGTTTATTCAGCATCTGCTATTATACACCTTTGATGTACTGGTTTATTCCATTACGTCTTATAATGATATTGATGTTTTTATTGTACATATAGATCCTCCTGAGACCCGAATACAGTTATGGGACAAAACCACATAATCGGTTTTGAAGGTGGTTTTTATTGTCTACTGTTATGTTATGAACGTGAAAAACAATTTTTTAAATTTAAATACCATGGTTGCGTCTCCATGTACGTGAGAAAAAAAACTATCTCCATCATCTCCTCGCGCTTGCTATGGTAAAAACTGCACTTTATTGCTAAATGTGACAGATGAGGATATAACTACATGTAAACATTGTCATTTTACTGCTGTGTCCGGTATTTTCACGTAAAATCAGTGATTTAGAAAAAAAGAACTCAGGGTTGCTTTCGGCCATCTGAGACAACACAAAGGCGTAGATCAATTTAATGTCAAATTTCTCGAAAGCAGATCATAAGAATACGAGTAAACCACTTATTTACAGTTACACATTCACCGTACTTCATACCCAGAATAAATTTACTGCGTAATCACTTCCGAGTGAATTTCGAAAAAAATTTGAAGACAATGTGCAATGAATTGTACACGGGGTCTTGGGAGGATTGGTTCATGTTCACTGCGCCTTGAAACCTTTCTCAACATTTCAGCAACCAGCCCATGGTGAACTTCATGGTGTACTGCGCTCTGCTCTTTGTCGCCCTGCTCCTCCTCAGCCTGACAATGATGATCGCCTACGCGATATCGGGTGAGTCACACTTTTCCACCGCATCATATACGACACCACTGCAGGAAACTTTATAAATCAGTTTTCATGGATAAAGTGTTCTTTGAAAACTCGTTTGCCGTTAATTTCGAAATAATAGGTTAAATATTCGAAGAGAAAATGAAGGCGAAAGTTTCAGTTTTTTTTTAATTTCGCGCCGATTCACCAACGCTGGTACGTCACTATGACGTCACAGATTTCAAAGTATTCTTTTTTATTATTTAGGCCGCGTCACCTCAGCAAAAGTTTCCGAAACTCGCCATGTTCAATCTTTAGCTTCTTTAGAATACAATGTAGTCTATCTTTAGCACGAAATAATAAACTAGGCCCTAGATGACGATGTCAAAATCATGACGTCATAGCGAAACTGATGCGGGAACTTCTCGAAGGCGTCGCCACCCGTCTTTTGTTTATTGCGCTTTTTCTTGCTTACCAAGCGTCTTGTCGTGGTACGAGTGGTGTTTATGGCACTGTACAATTGTAGTTTACTGATACAGAAGAAATAATGTTTTCTCTTAAGCGTCCCTTTAAGTTAGCTTTAGTCGGACTCGTCTTGCATTCGTATTCTGTTATAAGCGCTGCCCAGCGTTCAAACCCTAAAACGATAACAGCATACCGACAGCATCGGAAAAAAAATTAAGTGTACTTAGCTATCCCTACGTATACATACACGGCGCTATATACATACACCGGCCACCGGCGCGGCCTGTCTCTGTGACCAAGTCACTTTTTCTTGCATCTTTGGCCACGCCGCCGGATTTCCCGCTTCATGAGCCATATAATGCTTCCGCGTTAAAAAATAGTAATCGGTACGCGTTGTGTAGACATTGTAGGGTTCAAACTTGAAAGATGAGAAAGAATGCTTGAGGTGAAGCTAACAACTGCGCAACCAGCAACGGAACAGAATATGACAGGCGCAGCTTTAAAAAAGAAGTAATAAAAAGAGGAAAAAGGCGGTAAAGATCACACTGGAGAATTGTGACCTATATCTGCGTGTTGCTGGACCAGTTGGTTCATGTGCATCTATTACGGTGAAATGGGGCGTGAAATAAACTGAAGCAAGACCATAACCGGAGCACTGAGAGACGCTATTTTATATCCTCGTATTACTTAGTTTTCTTTCGCGTCCCATTACAGCGTAATACACTGTAGAACGCGGGTAGTTCATATTAGAGCACTGCACGGGCTCGGGCTTACCCGAAAGCCCGGGAACGGCCCGGCCCGAGGGCCGGGCCGGGCCGGGTAGAGCAGTTTTTTCACGGGCTCGGGCCGGGCTCGGGCACGGCGTGTGCTTTTTGACCCGGGCCCGGGCCGGGCTCAGGTTTTTTGACGCGGGCCCGGGCCGGGCTCGGGCTTTCTGCGAGTTATTCTCGGGCTTCTCAACTCTGAAAAACACGTATTTTTCGGTCTCGGGCCGGGTTCGGGCCAGTTTCGAATCGGGCTCGGGCCGGGCTCGGGCTTAAGATAAAGGGGTGGCGGGCCGGGCCGGGCGGGTAACGTAGATTATTTCCGGGCCCGGGCCGGGCCCGGGTCGCGCCATAAAAGTTTTGATCGGGCTCGGGTGGGCCACCCAATGTAAAAACGGGCCCGGACCGGGCCCGGGCCGCAAAAATCGGCCCGTGCAGTGCTCTAGTTCATATTGTAGTTAGAATTGCGACAGAAGTGGAGTTCGCGCCCTGTAATGCGTGGAGCAAATAATGTGTTACGCTCGTTAGAACGACATAACATGATCTTAGTATTTATCTGAATCGGTGTCAAGGGAAGGGAAGCGGAGCGAAGAACGGCAGAGGATGAGTAAATTCTATGATATCGCAAATTTTCACACACAGGATGCAGCCAACTGACGTAGCGCAAGTCTAAGTGGAGATTGCGTGCCAAGGCCCTTGTTCAGCAATAAATATAATGAGTTTCTGGTGCTGACATTGTTGTTGTTCTTGTTGATGATGATATCGCTATGATGGTTATTGCGGTGGTGGTATGCTGTATCAAGTTATGTTTTTTTTTTTTTTTAATGAGAGCTACAGTGAGGCTTCCTGATTTCGTTCGGGGTGCGTGGCAACAAAAGCGAAGAACGTCGTGACTTGACAAACCTATTAAACCATTTGCGAAACTTCCATAATTCCCGTGATATAATTCCCGTGCGACCAGTATTTGACTGAATAGTGTGGGGTTGAGTTGACTCTAGCGTCATCTGTGGAGAAGAAAAGTATCTATAAAAGGCAACTTTTTTGCGCACAACAATAAATGAACTCGGCATGCACTGCGAGACCAAAAAAAAAATCCAAGCATTCTCAATCGCTGCTTTTCTTTCAATCCGATTAGCCATTTTCAAGAGACGCAAACGATGGCTTCGGGCGAGTTTAATCTCGTTGCGCGCAGAGCGGCGTGTCATTCAGTTACGCCTCCCCAACCAAACGGTTACTTAAGCAGGCCCGGAGTTGGAAGTGCAGTTCGTGAACGGCCTTAATTATATATATATATATATATATATATATATATATATATATATATATATATAAACAATCGCTGGTCAATTTTCGCAGTGAAGCATTCGGTGGTCCCGGATCAGTGGACAGAGGAGGAGTATCCTAGCTTCCTGACGCGTCCGCCAGAGGACGCTGACCACTTCGCTCGCGGTGCCGTCGAGGCTACCACCGAAGATACGCTCTGACTTGGAAATCGGTGGATAGTGACTGACGCGCTATAGCTTCGGAGGTATAGCGCTAGTTCTGCATTCATTTCTTGCATATTATAGCTTGAGCACGCTTGCCGACATGATCGCCGTATATATTCAGCCTGATCACAAGAATTGGGACAAGCTTCTACCGTTCGTCACTTTCGCCTACAACACGGCCGTTCAGCGCACCACCGGCTATCGCCATTTTACTTAGTTTACGGACGGTCGCCTACTTCCCTTCTAGACGTTTCTTTCTTCGATTATATAGCGAAGAATTCCTTTCACGACTAGCGTGCTCGCGTCAACACGGCGGCCAGGCAACACGACCGGAAGATCATTTATGACACCCTCCATCGCGTTGTGTCCTTCCGACCTGGTGACGAAATACTTCTATTGACGCCCCTTTATAAAACGGTTCGCTGGTTGGCATGTTGACAACGCCGTGGAGTATCGCGACGAAACAGCGTCACACAGCCCGACTGGGAGCCAGGCTCCCCCGTCCCGTGAGCAGGGCGAGGCCAGCACCAAGGTCGAGCGCACCGATTGACTTTGGCTGCGTCTCGTCTCAGCAGCGCTAGGCATTCTGCGCTTTCGTCATCATTTCTTGCAGCTATATAGTACTAGCGATGTTTTAATGAAACCTAATAAAACGGAAAATTCGGCTGGTTGGTTTACACTAATCATGATGGTAAGTAGCGCGACGAAACAGCACACAGTGCCGAAGGGACCCACACAAAGCCCTACATGAAATAAACCTGACTGCCGAAAGTTTCACCACACGTGAGTTTAGATCGCAAAATGTCCACGACGGATTTGAAACGAAAGCTATCAAAGAAATATTTTAACTTTGCATATGTATGCGAAACTGGACGTCCCTGTGCGAAGAATAAGTTTGCACTATTCATGTCTATACAGGATCCCGTATTGGTCGTAGCTCTTCAATCATCTTTTAACTACCACGTAGGTCACGTGTTTCAAGCTGTGGACGCAGTGGCTGGAGACGAACTTGAGGTCTCCGGCCTGTCGCATAACGTACTTTCGGACAATGGAAACAACTATAGCGCGCTGCTCTTGAAGCACCTCAGCACCGATAAAAGTAATTGACAGGGAACAAGACTACGTAAAGGTTATTCACGCAGAGCGACTATTAAGCTGGCGGGCTTTTCGTTTCGAGCACTTGTTACCGGCAGAGGCGAAAGCGCATTTGAATTCATTTGAAAAGTTAATAAAGTCTTAATGGTGGGTCAGTGAAAGAACTATCCCAGGTCGGAGTTCGAAGCCGGGTATCACCCTCTTTGAATTTCTCTAATAATCCGCATATTCAAGGCATCTATCGCACCGATAGCGTTTATTTTGTTTCTCTTCCCATGTGCGCAGTTTAGTCGGAATCTTCAGGGACCTTGTGTGTCTCCGAAGATTTCGATTCACTGTGTTGAATATCTGAGTTAGACGCTCATGTTGCTATTTATTAGATTTTTGGGCCGGAATAAACCAATTCTCGTGCGATTTGCTGCATTCTAGCACTCAGCAAGTTTGCTTGTTGTGGAAGTATGCCTATTGACATGAAACTGCTCGTGTATATTAGTGTGCGACGGTTCACGCTTGCACCTGAGTTTTCGCTTTATTAATGAAAATCCACGCAATCCCTTTTTAGTTCATTCTGTAGCTTATTTCGCGCAATAAAATAAGGTCCAATGTAAACCTGTGGCTTTATCTAGCAATGAAGCAGGCGAGCCGCAAATAAAATCACTTGTACTGAGGGACGAGAAATAGCCAGTGTCATGGCTGCAGTGGTGTGCACCCAGTCGGAAAAGGAGAGCTTAGCCACGACTGAGTTCTGTCCTCGGGGCGTCTCTGGGTCTTCCACTTTCTTGCGCCACGTGACTCGTGTCACGTGGTCCCGAGTAGAGTAGGCCATGGAGGGAGGAAACCCCAGGTACAGTGTACTAGAAGGGGCAGCCCCTTCTAGTACACTGTACCCCAGGAGAGGCCCCGGTCATCACGAGCGTATTGGAGAAGGTGTGGCGGAAGTCACGTGCTGTTTTTCGCAAAGGAGCACTGGGACGGGTACCCCAAATGTCAACGTTGCCATGACAACCGCGCTCCTGAAGCTTTGCTGCTGCTCTTGGTCGCTGAAAAGTGAGATAAGATTTTTCCGCCGGTGTCGTTCCCGCAGCACCTTTTGTTCGCGAGAAAAGCTGACTTTGGGGTTTGGTGTGTAAGCTTGAAAGTTGTGTTTTGGGTCTGTGAGTGTGAGTGTCGGCCTGCAATAGATACACTCAAGCAATCACGGCGCGGGTATTCGTTGTCTTCTTCAACGTGCCACGAAAAAACACAGGAGCGCGTCTGCTTCACTAAAACTTCTACAGAAGTTTTGTAGGCTTTGTTTTGACGCGCGTCATGGGCACACACTTCCGACGGCTCGTAACAATGCAAGTTCAAAGTTCGCGCCCATCTGCTCCGGCGAGCTGCAGAACCCCTGATTGGAGGCGCAAATATAGGTGGCACACCAACATGGCTGCACTTACGGCTTCAAAAAAGTGACGTCAGGGCCTCTCCTGTTTTGTTTCCTTCCTCCATGAGAGCAGGCACTTCGTCATCTTTGTCAGTGGCTGTAGCGTTGTCTGCTGCCTGGTGAATGACAGCTGTTGACAGCCGCTAGACGCAATGGAAGATACGAGATACAAAGGAAGAAAAAAAAACTAACAATTCCGGCTCGACACATTAAACTATAGCCGAGCGTTCATTAAGGATGATGATGACACTACCAAACACGTCGTTTATTTCATATCAGAATACAATCGTAAAAATAAGCGAAATAAATGAAAACGCTCTTCGTTTGCCGGTCAAATCGGCACCACGCACGACCCACAGAGTCATCCTTTGTATAACATGTTAATTCTTCTAATGTATTTGGGAGACGGGTAAAGAATTTGGTGTTTTGAGTGAACACAGTAAGTATAACAGATCACTGAAGGAAAACAAAATTGTGAACGGAAAATCTTGAGAATAATGAATAGCGCGTATTTGAATATAGGACGAGATGAATGAAGTAACAATCGTCATTGAACCATTCTAGCCATGAGGAATTTTAGGAGGAATAAGTTGGTTAAACTACGTTTCAAATCTCGTAAGGATAGGATAGGAATAAACTTTATTTGTCCAATTCTCGTAAAAGTTTCCTTAGTTGGCAGCTCATGAAGCATTACCCAGCTCTTTTTATTCGCAATGGGCGAAAAGTACAGATAAACTAAGGGTCTGTTTTGACGTCCTCGAGATTACTGTCCATTGACATATCGCATTGCGTGCGTACATGCGCACTTGAGTCGGCAGATCAAAAAAGAGTCCTTGCCACCGCAGTTTCAAAAGTCCTAGGGTTGAATTGAACAGAATTCTGGAGTTTTCGGGGCCGAAACCATGATTTCATTATGAGGCACGCCATCGTGCGGGACTCTGGATTAATTTTGACCACCAGGGGATCTTAACGTGCCCCAATGCACGGTACACGGTTGTTTTTGCACTTCGGCCCTGATTATCTGCCCTGATTTGTGAAATCAAATGAAAGAAAAATTGGGGAAACCCTTTCCTACTGGTACGCAATAACACGTTTAAAGCCAATGAGAAATAAAAATGAGGGATATGAAAATTACCCAAAGCGCATATTTTTGAAATAAAATCCAATGGGAAAAAGAAAATGTGGGCACGGTTACCTACGATGTCCTAAGGTTCAGTCAGTGAGGGCAGAAGGTCCCCGCGCACAGCGTTTAATGAGAATATGTTATGGTGGCTTGGAAGATGGGTCATCTTCGAATGCCATCCATTCGAAGCAGTTTGAAGCCAAATTGACTAGCATGTAAGAGACCATGTGAAAACAATAAGAAATATAGGCGCGAATTTAAAAGCCGTTCATATATTTTACAAAATAGGGAATTCATAACTACCGGCCTGGATCAAGACGTGTGTTCAGGTGGTCGGCCCGGTTTAGGAATGAAAATAACCCTTCCCTTGCTCCATATTTTAGGAAATAGCCTAATTTTAATGCTGAATTAAAAATAAACAAGAAGAAACCCGGATGGAATCGAAAAAGGCATTTCAACATGGGAAGAGTGATTCCATCCAGTCCAGGGGACGATCCCGCCCATGCCCTGCGAGATGGCATATTCAACTTCGTCCAATGTGAACGGGCCATTGTCCATGCGGCTCACCGCCGGGCTGTCTGCAACAACTCGGAATGCCTTATATGCTGCTCATTATCGATCGCGACATCGTCCGCAGGGATCTGTGCGCGAAGGAGCGGGGCCGCCGATTGCGGAACGTCGGTCGTCTTCTCACCGCTCGGCGCAACAAGCGCGGGCAATAGAATAGGCGGCCGTAATTTCTTAAAGGCGGTCCGAAATGGAGCTCTCAAAAAGGCGCCCCCATCTAAATGCGGCCTTCGTGGCCGGGATTCGATCCCACGACCTCGTGCTTAGCAGCGCAACAGAAAAGTCACTACGCCACCAAGCCGGGCACGTGACCCGATTCTTGTCCAACCTCCCTTAGTAGGTATGAGCCTAGACGTTTGAGGTCATCATCATTACTGGTCACCTGATGCGCTCGCACGAAAACAAGGAGGAAAGAAGAAGACAAATACCACCGTTGCTGTCACAGGCCGTTTTGAGCCAACAACAACTACAACGACGACTCGTAAGGATGGGTAAGTGGCCGTGTAATCAATGTTATGGCAGTTTCACCTCTCGCTCGATCTTTATTGTTAGTACAATTCTATGGGCTCGGTATTGGCTCAGTTTAATTCTGCCGGAAACATTTCTTGCGATCTGTGCAGAGGCATGCCCGATGAAACACAAACAGGAAATGGCAAACAACGAGGGCATGAATTTCCTTTTTTCTTTTGAGATTCACCAGTGCGTGTATAACGCGCAAGTTAAAAGCAATGTACTCTTTTTGCGATTACGAGCGAGACAGAGCTGGCGCTACAGTAGATGCCTAGCTGACAAGATGCGTAATAAGGCAGTAAAGAAGGTGCGCAGAACGCACGGCGCAACAGCGGAAACATATGTTCACAGTTAGCCAATGTAACCATTCAGCCCGATCGTAAAAATTCTTTGTTTGATAATCTTTTGCGCACTGCTACGCAACCAAACATCATTTCTATGACAAAAAAAATCTTTCCCCTTATTCTGGCAAGTTCGAATCTCCACTCTCCAGAGCTCGGACTCTAATTTGTACACCTAATTTGCATAGAGTACATGCGAAATGTTAGAGGCGTTGGGCCCACAGAAGCTGAGCTTTCTGCCTATATAGAGCCTACTTACCAGTATGGTAGGCCAATACGCCATATAGCAACACATCAATTTATTATGATTTACCAGCAGCCACGGCAGCTCAGTTGCGATGAGGTATCGCTGTTGAGCCCGAGGTTGCGGGTTCGGTTCTCGCGAGCGGCGACCCCATCACGATGCAAGTGTAATTCAAAAAAAAAAAAAGAACGCTCGTTCACTGCGTTTTGAGTGCACGGTAAAGAACACCGGCTGGTAAAAATGAATTCCGAGCTCTCCACTATACGTCTTCTTTATAGCGGGCTGTGCAGTTTTGAGACATTAACTCGCAGAATTGAAAAAAAAAGATGAACCTCACTCCCTTGCCACCTTGCTACAATCGCTCTCTCTCTCTCTCTCTCGCTGTCAATTTTATATTTGTTACACTTGTTTTGCTCTTCATGTCCGATTTTATTTCGGCTAAACTGACTACGAAACGCCGAAAGGGCTCACTGCATCCGAAGTTCGAAAAGTAGCGTATCAAAACAATACGCTTATCATAAGCAGTGAGTGGTGTTCTTTTCTTGCTCAATGTATTGATTGCCTTTGACGCCAGAAAATATATGCAGTAGTACAAGCATAGGACGAACGAGGACCGTTAGCCTGTATTTTTGGGAGGCGATTGTGGAACTTTATTAGCTGCAGTATATACGATGGTACTCTGAGAATTGTCTTCACCTTCGCAGCTGATTTCAGCGAATTGTACCACGCTTCTCTTCGTAAGTACTGAAACAACGTTTTGTTGAAAGAATGCTGTATTGGTGAATAAAGTGTGAAAACAAAGATATGCAACGTTAACTTAACAGCACCTCGCGACATGTAAAGATGACGTTATTCTGTGAGATCGTAAACTAGCCCTAATCGAGCTCGTCAAACACGTGTTGTGGAATGACTCGTTAATACTTATTCTCAGTACACCACAAGTGGCGTATTCAGAAAAAAAAATTGGCTCTCGCCCCAAGGTGAAGGGAAAAGTTAATGCCGTGTATTGCATAACACTTTCTTTTATTCTTTGCGTGAGATTGGATACAGTGTATTTATTTATTTATTTATTCCTGTCCAGGTTTATTACACCTGCGAAATGCTAGATAAATGGAAGACTACGTGAGGTAGTTCCTAAAGGCAGTAAACTGGGAGGTAAAGAAGCTAATTCCAGTGGCTACAAAATTAATGTCAGTGGTCATGAGAAATTATGCGGGAATCAATCATTAGCTTTCAGCAACCTATACTAACCAATTATTTTTAATGAATAACTTGAAACGCTTTAAGTTCGCCCCTGACAACACATACGATATCGGCGACCATTAAGTTCAGTTGACGCGCATTTAATGCTCGCAACAACGTTGGTATAGTCACGTACCCATGTCACATACTACGACTACACAAATATGCATGGCTACGGCAATACTTACCTGCGACGACGCTTTCAGAAAAAAAAATAACGCGAGCATAAGGGTGTTATGTATCGCTGGTCTGGGAGATGCTATTGGATACTTCGTAATCACTCCAAGATTGTACTTGTGCAGCTGTCGCAAATAGTATGGCCGCGAAGTCCGGCCCAGACTTGAGTAACAAAAGTTTAGGAGTTTTTCTTGACAACCGGAGAATGAGTAGCAAGTGTCGGAGCTAAACGAGAAAGGCGGTGGTATCATCAGGTAACTGAGTATTCGTCCGTCAGAACATGCGGTGATCGCCAAATGTGCTGCCGCGTGATGTTTACCGCGGCTTTATAGTAAATACCACGAGACGTGTTCTCACAGCTACCTACTTTTCAAACGTCGCCCGAAATGACTGTTATTTGTTATATGAGAAAGCGTTTCAATCAGCAGTTCTGCTGTATATAAGACCGCAGCAAAGCAAGCTGCGATGCTTGAGAGAGTGTTTGTTGCTCTCATTCCAAGGGCCACTTTATTTACTAAGTATATATGCTCAACCTCGCTAGGAATGCTGCGCCGCTCTTTATTCGGGCTGTCTATACTGCAATGCACTTGCGGCTTGCATTGCTGCATTGTTTGGGCGCTGTTTGGCATGCGTTGAACGTGTATACGTTCCGCAAGAAGCGCATGACTGCGAACATCATTTTGCCATTTTCTAGAGAAGATGCCATGTCGCATTGGGAACAGTGTTTCACATGTTTTCTTCTTCTTTTCTGCAGGGCTTCATCCGCCCAACAAACCATTGCCAGGTAAATTTCTTCGAACCAGCTGCTTTGCGCGAACATATCGCAGTGGTTTCCGAATCCGCAGCCATTTACCTCAAGATCGCCGTAGAGGTGGCAGCTCCGCCCCCGCAATAGTGTGGATGGGTGGTAGGCGACGCACATAAAAATCATTGTTGGATACGTAGTGACAAAGTCCCTAAACTTAGCGAGTACTTAGTCACCTTAACGACAACTTCGCCTTTCCGGAATCTCATCTTCTTTTTTAGCAACATTGCAGGTGAAGGAGGTATACCTAGTAAATTGCGCTGGTTACATTCCTCAAAGGACATTGGCTAATGTTATTGCTTCGCTCTAACTATATTTAAACGGGGATATGCGCCTCCATTTGGTCGCCGCTTCTACAGGCATATTGAAGACGTTATTAGGGAGACATCTGGGAGCACATAAGGCTGCTTGTTTGGGCAAATCAAAATCTAAAACATATGAAACAGTTTTAGCAAACCGCGGATTGTTCACCTTTTTACATCGAAACTGTTATAGGCTAGGTTCCAGGAGATCGCGTCCGACAACGTAAGTAGATCGATATACCGGAAGTACATGAAACATTTTCGGCTCTATGTGCGTGTTGGTTTGGCTCCATGTGCGTGGCGCTGTCGCGACAGCTGTGCCTTAGTACAAGTGTCAAAACGGATGATCGATCGTCCATTGTTATACCCCTCGCCACCAGCGATGCCTCTTTCACAACTGTCGCGATACTCGGCGGCGGCACGTCCCACAAATCGTTGTGCCCCTTTGTCCCGTGGCGTATAGATTGCGCTGGCGCTGTTATCAGCAGTTGCCCTTTGGACTCGCTATGGGACGGACGTTCGTTTAACCACATCTTCCAGGATCCTGACGTCAGGATGCTGAAGATGCCGTGCAGTGTGCAGTATGAACGCGATGGCTCATACGCTAGTCTATGACGATGGGGCGGACTTGGGGCCTAACGCCCTACTTGGTCATCGCGCCGGGCGAAAACAAGACACCTGTGTCCTTGCTCTTTGACGAACATGCCGAAGACGCTCAATATAGTCAATAATTATACCATATATATTCACTATAGCTATATTCACTATAGCTATATTCACTATAGCAAACCCGCCTAGTCACATCTTCTCTGGCTTCCATCTTCACAGTAGTGGAAGGGGTCTGATTTTTTTTTTCAGAATTCAAGCACTGATACACTACTGTGGGCAGGTAGTTCAAGCTATGTGTTAAACAACATAAAATACGTCTATATGAACAATTCATAATTCTAAGGTTAAAATTATCATTTAGCTAGTGTTCACCAAAAATGTAATGCTTTGAGCTGCGACCTGGCCACTTTGTCCAAAATTTTATCCCGTCACCTCTTGCTTAGCAGCACAACACCACAGCCGCTAAGCAAGCACAGCGGGTGTCTAAATATCTGATTAGTAATAGTAATCTCATTTACATTCCAGATGAATATTATCTCGTGATACAACATGAGTGGTTAAGATTCTTTTTTCCAGCTGATGAGGAATAGTCAGGCCACCTGATTCGTGTTTCACGCAATTTCAAAGAATTTTGAACAAAGTGTACGTCGTGATGATCTATCACTACAGCGCTACATTCGCCTACAGCCGCAACCACTTCTTTCTGAAACGCCTTCCGTGATGTTCTTAAAGCTCAAAGTGGCGATTAATGTAAGCTACTCGTGGGCAACGAAGGTGGTCATGATCGCCCACTGCGCTCTAGACGCGGGCAGTCAATTATCTTATTACAGCACTGAGATTACAGTGCATATCTAAATGTTTCTAATCACGTGAATACAGCGCGGCCAGACGGCACTATACAAGAAGTAGCAGGCAGATACGTCGCTGTGTGTGCTTGTAACTTATTGTTTCGTCTCGTGTGGTACAATTGATTTGCCACGAAACAAGCAATCACTTGACATATTCCTCACGAACTGCTGCACGCATGCCTCCCTCCGAAGACGAGAGCGGATTCATGGACTACGTTTCCCCGCCCCCAGTCAACCCCTACGGCCGGGACTACTACATGCCTTTCAACTACCCTCCTCCTCTTCCTCCTCCTCCTCCTCCTCAGGGCTACTACATGCCTTCCTACTACCCTCCCCTCCTCTCGTTCGTCTACCTCCTCCCCCTCAGCCTCCTCCGATGCCTCCCACTGCCCTGCTTCGTCCCTACAATCCTCCTCAATTGGTACGCTACCGTGGGCTTGAAGGTAAGCGATCTACTTCCCCAATACTCGCGGACAACAAACATTATGTGACATTGAAAGGAAAGCTACAGGGGGCGGAGCTTCGGCACACTTGTTACTGCGCCAAGTAGTCCGACAGAGTTTCAAAGCGCTTTCGGAGTGCTAGTCTGTACATCGTCAAGGTCCGCCATATTGTATAATTCCGTGGTGGCCACATCTTGAGCCAATCAGAGACGCCGTACCAGTCTTCTGGCCCAATCAGAGCTGACAGGATGGCGAATTGGACAACACGGCGAAACGTGAGAATGTCCAGAATGGTACCCTCGGTTTCTTGGAAGACTCAATCGGTGTAGCATTCACGTGTGACAATTTCACGTTTTTCCGAATGCGAACAAAAAAAGCGTAAACATGGGTAAAACTTACAAGGACACTAAAAAAATTAAACCGGGCTAGACTGAAAGATTGCTTTTGAATCAACTTCGTCGAATTGAAAGTAAAGTAGTGAATTCGCACCCAAAGTTCAAATATTCGCACAAACCAAGCACGTATTGCGGTGGCGCATTACTATTTAACATTACTCAAATATAAACATGAGCTGCACTGCATGGGAGCTGACCTTCGTCTTTCCTAGTGCTGTAACCATGATGGTTTCCATGTAACCATGACCGCAATTCCATGTTTGGAATTGCGGGTTCCATGTTGTGCCGGAAATTACATTGGCATAGTAAGTATACCGCCGGTATTTCAAGCACGGGAACTTCTCCAACGCAGTTATTAGAACGAATCTTAAAATTTTTATTGACCCATTATGATATCAGTGCATTTTGACATTCCTTCGTTAAATGTATTTTTCGGGAGTAATGGTGGTAGTTATCAAGAGCAAAGGAAGGTGCACGCAAACACCCGAAGAGGGAAAACTATTGAGGCCAAAAAAAAAGTGAGGACACGCCTGCGTTCGGTTTGCGGCAGCTGCTCATGTTCACACGTGGCACTTGGGGAATGCCACCATCGCTGTGGGTCTGCAACCATTAGTGAAAGGGGATCTTTAGCACATTTTATGATTGAGTGTAATTTGGTACAAAGGGGCTTTTCATTTCTTTACGAATATTTTACAACAAAAAGGCTTTTTGAATGCGTCTCCTAGAGCACAGTTACAATGAATCTAATGCTGCCGCATCTACTACGCCCTCGCGGGCTTCTTCACCATTTAATGATTTGAACGGCACTAGAAACTATTCTGCCACGCCTACTAGGAGCAATGCCTTCCATGTTCCACCCGCTTTCGCGCTGCCCTTTCTTATCGCCATTGGTCCCAGATAATTTGGCACCACGCTTCATCGCACCGTCCAATCGCGGAGATTACAATACTGGCTCAGTGACATGATTGTCTACAACCAGATGCCATCCTTTAAATGCGAATGCATTTCTTAGTCGGGGCATGTCAGGCGTCTGTCGGTGTCCGCGCGCCGGCAGGTGTTATCTCTCCGCTCTCACTCCCTCTCCCACAGCAACAGCTGCGGGCGCGCGCGCTTATCCTCGCCCCTAGCAACCGGAGCACTTGGTGCGGGCGGAGTAGCGGAGAGTTAGTGGAGAGGAGGAGCGCGCTCTGGCGTGTGAGGGCGCTCGCATCGCGGGAACTCGGCGGAGCTCCCGCGTGTGTGGAGAGAGCGTAGGAGAGAGTAGGTGCAGTGCTTCGCCGCTCCTTCTCTCGCCGTTCGCTCTCTCTCCTCCCTGCGCCCCACTCTCCTGTTCGCTCGCTCGCACGTATATATAAATGGAGTGAAGCGCGCGCCTCACTCTCGACCGTTCGCTGGCTGGGCGCCTCTCAAGGCGATGGCAGAAGTCGGTGAAGGCGAATGTCTGACGGCAACGGTACCCCTAGCAAGAAGTGTAATACAATCCAACCCGAGCATTACACCTCTCGCTGGAGGTGACGTCACTGCAGTAGCTTCAACGTCATCATCAAACGGAGGAGAAGAAGTGGAAGACAAGGCTGCGAAGCGAAGAGCGCGTGATGACGAACGCAAGCGAGCTGCCGATACCGAACTCCGTGCTCGGGAAGCCGCTGCGAAACGCCAACGCCGAGCCGAAGATCCGGAAATGTGTGCTCGATACGCCGCTGTGAGACGTCAGCGACGAGCCGAGAACGCTGAAGTTTGTGTTCGAGACGCGGCGGAGAAACGTCAACGGCGAGCCGCCGATCCTCGAGTGAAGCGGCGCGAGGCCGAGTCCAAGCGGCAACGACGACATGCTGATCCCGCTGCCACCCGCGCTCTCGATCGCGCCACGCAAGCTGCGCGATCCCGTTCTGCTTAAGTGATACTGCTTAAGTCGTGTAACGTGCACGATATCACTGAACTGGGAAGCAGATGGGGCGTCGGGGGCGATCTCGTAGGTGACGGGTGTCACGGCACGAAGCACCCGGTATTGGCCAGTGTAGCGAGACAGCAGTTTTTCAGACAGTCTCGCCGTTCGCTCTCTCTCCTCCCTGCGCCCCACTCTCCCGTTCGCTCGCTCGCTCGCACGTATATATAAATGGAGTGAAGCGCGCGCCTCTCTCGACCGTTCTCTGGCTGGTGTGTGTACAAATCCTCGTCTCGCCATTAAAATTGCTACGCCGTGTACTCTCGGCGCAAGAAATGCATTCGCATTTCCTCACGATTCCCTTCGGGGAGGTGGGGGCAATTTTTTTTAATATTATTGGCACTTCTGCAGATGACCTGGATGCATTTTAATGGCATGCCAAGATACCAGCCAAAACCATAGGGAACGTCCCACTTACCAGAAGCGCCGGGGTGCAAAGTTGATGAAAGCCTCAACTGATCAGCGGTCGAAAAAAAGTATGAGGCGTTTAGAATATTCTCTAGAAAAAGAAGCGAAGATATGTAGTTGTGGTTGTCGGCAAGTTTACAAGACATATGCAAAACGCTCGACTGCAATATACACAGTAAAACATAATTGGCTTTCATAGGCTAGGTAGCTATTTGTTGCCACACTGTTACAAAGGGAGTGGCAAGGAAAATCATTGTCCTCGTGGTCATCGTTAACATTATTACGATCGTCATCCTGGCTTTTCATGGGCATTAATTCTACTAGAAACATCGCGACGTTTGTATAACGAAATCCGTCCCATGATCGTCGGATGTCTAATTGCGTAGGCATACGCTGAAGACACGATGGATTTCATTTGGCCTTTTGAACTAAATTTGTTGGGTCCGTATAGGACGAGGACAAAAATGACATTTGACTTCGACGTGGATGACGGCATTGTCTAGGGACTTTATCGTTTCTTTTTTTTTTTGCCATGGTAAGACGTGTTTCAGGGTCTGTTTACTTCACATGAACATGGTGCTTTCCGTTACTTTCTAGCCCCGAGCTCCGATCAGCAGTGAGTATTGCGGCGCTTTATTTGTCTTCTCACTTTTAAAAGTTTCGTACAGTATGCAAGGACCGTAAACCATTCAAGCGTGAGTGGACTAGCTGTGGCCTATGCAATTTGTGGGCTCCTGAGCATAACTGAAAATGTGTGTCTCAGTTCAACGCTCATGGGCCTGCAGCGTTCTGGCTTTCGCTGTTCGTACAAAAAACAAGAACGCACGTTAGCGTTCCTGCTTAGCGTTCCGATCAGACCAATGCGTACACTGGTCTGAGTGGAACGGATAATAAACGTCAAGCTAATTTCCTATCTAACCCTTTCATTTGGCGCTCACAAAGGCCGACGCTTTTCTGCCGGTACCATCTCAAACACCATCAAGGTTCGACGTCTGTAACGTCGCTCATTGCTCCAGCGTTGCGACACACTTGGTATCTACCATGGCGCTCTTCTTGATTCTTAGCCGCAGTTGTCTCTCGAGCACGTTATATTGGGCCCTGGGCATGATTTTAAATATAGTTTTCAGGCCATACCATGGACAGGAATTTTGGGTATTGCCCCCGTAGCCATCTGTCGAACTTCACCACAATGCACCAGCATAACTCAAAGGGCAGCAAAAAATGATATTTCAGAAGGCCACCCGTTTTTGTACAGCTTTCATTTTAAAAGAATTGAATGTTGGGCTAGTTTGTATTTTGACATGAGAACCGTTTTGAAATGGAGAGCAACGGGACGGTACAACAGAAAGGAAGACGAACGCAGGCGCAAGATTGCGTCTGTGTTCGCATTCCTTTCTGCTGCGCCGTCCGGTTGCGTGCTATTTCAATATGGAACACCTTTCTTTCATTTAGCGACGTCGATATTGTATTCCCTTTAATTACCATTCGAATTTACAACACTTAGTCGTAACGTCTTCGGTGCGTTATACCTAGCACTGTTTTGTTCAGGACCAAAACTTTTTGACATCTTTTCCGACGTGAAACGTCTGTAAAAATTGTATGAATCGCATGTAATGAAACCATGTTATATATCGTTAATGCTTATACTATTGCAAACATGTCTACCACGCACCTTACTCTAGTATCGTTGCCCACAGAAAAAAAAAAATTAGCGTAGCTTGCACTGGAGGTGCAATGCTAAAGAGACAGCGGAGCTGACGGGCACCTAGCTAGTCCTGGCTTTTTGGGCTAGGCTAAGCACTACCAAGTCAACCCCAGCATTTTCTAGAATTTATTGATTTTTGAGCGATTATCTATTAGCCATTGATTGGCTATCGATTGGCTGCCGCAAGGTATTGGCTATGTATTTGGGCTAGGCTAAGCACTACCAAGTCATCCCCAGTATTTTCCGGAATTTATTTATTATTGATTGGCTGATCGATTACCTATTGATTGGCTATCGATTGCCTATTGATTACTGACAAAGCTTGAGTAGTCCCAACCATGCTTAGCTAGACTTAGCCAGGCTCAGCTTCGCTAGTTCACAGAGGATATGTGCCATTGGACCCTTTCTGCACTACGCCAGGATCGGCCCACATTTTTTGTCGACGACGGACGGACTAAGGGCCGGCTTAAACAGCTGCGCTGTTAAAAAAAAGCCATTCCTCGACCATACATATGTCGCATGCACAGATTGTCTTGTCGTCGCGCCACGCTCGACGCAATCGGAGCTAAATTAAGGAGCAGCACTACCAGCGTGAGAGAACTTTTGAACTGTTCATTCAATTTCAACTGATAATTACAGAGACTGTTTACAGCAGTAATTTATGTCCGGTTGCCAAGTTTTGATACCGTAGAATTATTTTCAGAGAATTATCTTCAAATCTTAAGTGACTATCGCTGGTTACCAAAACTATAGTTCTGAAGTGAAAGCGAATTTTATCATTCTTCTGCTTAATATAATATTAGGAAGGCCCATGCTTTGCGGCTGTGTGGTGGCTTTGTTCTGTTTCACTAGTTCTAATTTTCAAAATTCGCACATGTGCCACCACTAACCTTGCACTTCCACACTGCGTTCAAAGTTTCAATTTTCCTTTAAAAAGAAACGTAAAAAATCAAAATTTGAGTACACAGTAGCATTTTGCTCAAAATTTCACGCAAAATTTCAGTCTGCTATGTCTACGGCAAAAACGAAAGTTTTTGATAACGTGAATTTATGTGAAAAGACGCAAACTGACAAAAAAAATATGGCTGGTCACTAAACGATGTATGGTCACTAAACGTTCCCTGGTGCAACGCGGGGCCTTCTTCTTCAATTATGCTCTGTTCGGTGGCAATAACTTCGACCTGGCTATCGCCCGTGACGAGCACGGCCTCGTGCGCGGCTTTCCACATGGCTCGTTGGCAGGAAATGGCGCGAAGAAAGTAGCCACTTAATCACGCCTGTAGAGGAAGCGTTGCTGCCTGATTCGCCTCTTGTGCGTTACTGTCATCAGTGCTAGCGCCAGTAGGGGCGCACGGTTCCTCATCGTCCTTGATAGCCAGCAAGTCTGTGAGCACAGCGCAGCTGCATGGCATCGAGCACGCTCTGCTCAAACATCGCGGTTGGTAACACTTTTTTGCAACAGACAGCGTGTACAAATGAGCGGGAAACAAGCTTTCTGTCGATAACAGGCACCGCGCACCGGGTCTATTTCGGGGTTTCAAAACGGCGGCCACGGGAGACCATCTTGTTTACGCGGCTTCCCGGCATCTGACAAAAAAAAAAATGCTTTCGTATTGCGCTAATGTGGATAAAAAAAATGTTTCGCAGTATCTCGAATCGTCAATAAATATGAAACTAGCGTTATCCAAACCCATGTTGTTGTTTTTTTAATTATATGCACCATGTTCCCCTTGCTTTGCGCGCGGCGTTCAGAGAGGCGTATAGCTCGGCAGTATACGTTTGTCCATCCGATCAGGAATGGTCGCGTATGAGAGAGCTCGCTGTGGCCATAGTGGGTATTACTTATCAAACTCACACTGGTGCTCATCGGGAGTTATAAAACCTACGAGTATGCATTCTGTTGCAGTAATTTTGCACTTACCCAGCTATGCCTCCCCTGCGTTTGACACCTAGAGTCCTGAAATGGCGGGAAGAGACTCGGGCACCAAGATAAAGAAATATCCGACCCCTTCGACCGCGCGCAAACGTGCCAGTCTCCACAGCTCGCACAAGACGTTTCACGTACCCCAGTGTGGATTCATGCCTGATACAGTCTACCCGATGTTTTATTGAACACTAGTCTGGTGTTTTTTTTTTTTTTTTTTTTTTGCATTCGCACCCATCGAAATGCAGCTGCCAAACCCGGAAATCTAACTAGCGATTTCAATCTGAGTCGCAGAATGCCAATGTGATATCCCGGCAGGTTCTCATTAACGAGTTGGTTACCATTCATTCTCAGCACATAGCGTGAATCCCAAACGTTTCTACTGACATGCATGTTTCCACCTTAATGTGTAAGCAGTGTCTTGTTGCTGTTGTTTGTTGCTGTTGTCGTTATCGTCGAGATGATTGTTGTTTGCTCTTGAAACACACTGCTCGTTTTTCAGTGAGCAGCCCTTCCTGAGCGCAGTGCTGTACGGTATGCTAACGGTTCTCAGCCTGCTCCTCGTCACCCTCGTGATTGCTACTCTCGTCATGGTGGTAGGTGAGTCACAGCATTTCTCTGTTCTTAACGCCACAGGCGGGGAATCCTGAAAACTCGTTATGAGTTCACTGCTTCGCGAAGCTCCTGCGAGACTTCGGATCGGGAGACGTAACTTACATGAACGCAGCTTTATACCGTACGATGTTAAGCTGGGCAGGCCATGTAGTGCGTGGGATGGATAACCGGTGGACCATTAGAGTTACAGAATGGATACCAATAGAAGGGAAGCACAGTCGAGGACGGCAGAAAACTAGGTGGGGGGAGGAAGTTAGGAAATTTGTTGGCCCAAGTTAGAATCAGCTAGCGCAACACAGGGGTAATTGGAGATCACAGCGAGAAGCCTCTGTCTTGCAGGGGATATAAATATAGGCTGATGATGATGATCGTTAAGGCGCAACCAATGGTGGCGCCAGTCACAGGAAGACGATTTGACGTGTAGAGCTTGAATCGGTCTCGACAGCCATCTTGTTTATGTATCGTTGTCTCTCTTGGGTACCCCACACCCCTCACCAATTTGTTACGATGCGGAAGCTACCTATAAAGATATATTTAGAATATTTACGAGAGAGTCAACGATACATGAACAAGATGGCTGTCGAGACCGATTCAACCTCTGCACGTCAAATCGTCTTCTGACTGGCGCCGCTCTTGGTTGCGCCGTAATATCATCATCATCATCATCATCATCATCATCATCATCGTCATCATCATCATCATCATCACCTGCCTATTTTTATGTTTGCTGCAGGACGAAGGCCTCTACCAGCGATCTCCAATTAGCCCTGTCTTGCGCTAGCCGATTCCAACTTGCACCTGCAAATTTCCTATCTAAGCGATATTTTTGTAACTTGTTTGGGCAGTAACTAGCGTATGTAATGCGGTCCTGTACAAAGGGTTGGGGCATGGACTACATTTTCTTACCTATTGAATGGTTGCCCGGATAATGTCGTTTTGTTCTGGTTTGAGTGACCGTTACATAACATATCTGAAAGCGCAAGGTGGAAAGGCCGGAAAAACTACGTAAAATATCCATTCAGGGAAGGTGTCATTTAACACGCTTTACAATATTTACAATCACGCCTATCCCCTTTAAGAAATTTAAAAATTAACAACTCAAAATAGTTTATTATCGAAGTTATCACACTTCAGAAATGCTGTAGGTAACTAAGAACGCCTAAGAACGATATGCCGATGGCTTTAAACTCATGAAAGTGCATCACTTTCTTTATAAAAGCTTGGTTCAAGTTACGCAAAACACCAGGTATATCGTATTCGTTGGCCAAGCCTATATATTATGGTATAGAAAACGGGCTTGTCAACATTTGATGTAAATGTACTTATTGAACATAACTGCATGCAGTGGGATTTCAGTGCAATTCGGCAGACTTAATACTGCCTATAGGACTGGCAGTCCTATAGTTATAAGTACAAGCACTGCTATTGTTTGCAATTTAAAGAGTACAACAACAATGCAAAATGTGTATCTGTGTCCAAAATACCGATTCTGAAATATCGGGAGAGTTAATTAACGTTGCCTCACTTATGATACATGTACGTAAATTCCTCCTTATATTATCGGATGGCAATGTGGACAAATTCTGAACATATAGTAACCACTATTTATATTTCTTTAATACTGGTGCAACTAGAAAAAAAACACCCTATATAATAAACACCCATGTGACAATAAATCCTGAAATGCAGAGCACGGGAAAGGACAAAACCGAGTTATGTAGAAGGATTGAGGCCGTCCAGTTCCACATATTTCACAATTTGTCATTTCATATTCTTCTTTGTTGCTTTTTATTTCAGTGCTTGTCAAACGAAATATGTCCCCGTACTCTGTTTGAAATGAATCCCTTCTTTCAATTTATCGCTGTTTATGTGTGTTCGTGTGCCTTCGTCCAGTTTTATGCTGTTACAATATACACAGTATAATCTTTAAAGGGTTGCTTCCTTGTAGCAACCCTTTAAACTGACACGTAACGGAGGCGCCATCATTTAAGATTTCACCTTACGTTACGCAGGACAGCAATCGGCGAGAAGGATCGAGCGCCGCACAGAAGTGGACTTGGTTCGCTACAGCCCGCTTCCCGTCCGCGAAGTCCACTTCTTCTCGCGGAGTCCCCTAAAGTTTGCTATCGAGACGCCGGATAACCCAGAACCAGCGTCCCTCCGCAAACACGTCGACGAAGGCGACGTTCAAAATAATAGTACATAATAACGTTTGCGAGCGACTCGACTCAGCTCGAATGCTCGCGCTTTTCGTCAATGCTCCTCTCTTTTTAATGCGGCACTGACACTTTAGCGAATGAGACATTGTCTCTTTGCTTGAAGTAGAGAAATTGAGAGGAGCCGGTCCTTTGCTTCTTCCTCCATGGGGGCACCACAAGCGTGGTAAGAAATACAGTAATCGTCGTTCTTTATGACTCTTGTTTTCTTTCCAATAATACTGCTGGTCCTCCGAGTGCATTACACCAAATTTTAGATCGCAGCTCTTAGGTGCCCGTTCCGGCGTCGAGCGTCGGTATCGGCGTCGGGGTTGTCCCTCGGCGTAACCGAGTGAACGAGCACGGCAAAGAATGAAAGAGCGAACGCGGAGGGCAGCGGGCGCTGAAAGACGGCGATAGCGAAGAGAGTGCGAGGGGGAAAGCGGAGGAGGAGGGTGCAGCAGAACCAAGAAAATCGTGAGAATAAAAGCGTAGTGCCACGCAAGACGGGCGACAACCGCTACGAGATGGCGCCAGAGTAGCGCGCCGTCATCTGTTCACCGATGGCTTGCGGCGAGCGCGTCCACCGATACCATATATGGAAACAGAGCGCTGCATGAGCGGAGGACTGTCTGCGGTGGTAGCATGCTGTGAATCGCGTCCACGCGTCAACCACGCGCTGCCTCTCGCGATCTCCCGATTAGCGAGGCAGTCGCGCCACACTTCGCTCCGTTTGCAACGTGCTGCACGAGACAGATTTTTCGCGCCAGCCAATATATCGCAAAATGAAAACGAAAACACGTATAGAGCTGGGCTCAAATTTCGCATTAGGGAGTATCGTAAGCGTCTGTGAATTTTTTTTCGTCCCGCCCCCACTAGCTTGTGCCCTGCAAAGGTAATGAATCCTATTTTAACGGTAAAATTTTGATACTGCTTTTTTCTAACCAAATTAGTGGTCGAGACAGCAGCAAAACTTTGTTAGTATGTTTTGGCACTTGATGGCAGTTTCGACTGTATTTAATCGTTCTGTTTTAATTGACGATTGGTTATGGCAAACTGCGGGACATCCGTGAACTCCAACATATCGACCGAGGCAAATATTTATACCTATAGTGCTGGCAGTGCGTAACCATTGATTATTCCGGCATGCATGTCTTGGGGAAATTATATCGGCTCACAAATTCATTTCAGCGTCTTAATCATTTCCTTAGATATTGATGATGTTATATCCACCACCAGCGTATGGCCGCATCGCCTTTATTTATGAATATTTATTCATACAGTGGCAACTTAACTCCGAAAATGAAGTAACAAGCATCAGAATGCCACCTCAAGCCTCAACTCACAGCTGCGGTAAAGCAGTTCTGCGGAAGCCTCCGCGGTGGAGGAAAGTTCATGAAAATGGAAAGAACTTGACACCCACCCGTATTGTAGTACGAAACTACAAGACGGTTCACAGTTCACAGACAACTCACTGTTCAACCCCGAGCTTCTCGACAGCAAGTTCCTGCGGCCTTACTACGTCCGTCAGGCTAGTTCCGCAGCTACCTGCGTCCCCTCGTTATTCTGTGTTCGTTCCTTTTGTACTGTTATAATTGTTCAATTGTCATCGTGTTCTGTGAGTACAATGTTGAGTGCACCAATAACAGATGGCGTTACGTTCCTGAAATTCCTACATGTATCAAACGAACGGATACTATTTGTGCGTTTGATTCGGGTTTATGTCGCGGTACTCGCACGAGAGATATTGGCACTTTCCCCACCTTCCGTAACTGCCTTCAAGTACACAGACCGGAACGACATAGGAAGGCGCGTGAGACCGCAGAGGTATACGATGTAAATTTAGAGGTGTCAGTCTGCGTCCAGCTTCCGGCTTTACCGTTAAACAGTCCCCAGGATTAAATTTCATTTGTCAGTGCTTACCCGTTCGATCGTTCGAAATGCAGCTCTAGCTCTAGCTATAAGCTTGCATACTTTATATCATCATCTTCTTCGTCATTGTGTCGCTGGTGGGGGTGGTGGTGATCGTTGACGGAATGATGACGGTGACGACGTCAAAGTCAAGGGCGACGACTTCAAAATTTGCCACTGAACTCTAACTGCTATATTTGTTAGGCCTTATGGACGTGAGTCTTGGCCAGTCATAATATATGAGCAATACAACAAAAGCAACAACGACCCCAACGGCAATCACGCATAAACAGATAAATGCATGACTGGGTACTATGTCACGAGCAGTTATACACATTATACATAATCTACAGTGGTCGAACGAAAGATGTCGCTGTAGAAAGGCCCATATTCTTCCAAAATAATTATGGCGGGAAACTGGGGGTGTTGAAAGGATTAAACTACGTTTTGTTAATTTGACTGTCTAATTTGCAACAATTTTTGCTTCTCCTTTGGCTCTCAAGGAAGAAGTAGAGAAAGAAGAAGATCTATCGCGTGTGCTCCGCCTTGCTGACTGAATGCCATGGGTAAGCGATTGGGTATTTTAATTATGTAACGTAATATTTTATAATTGGAAAACATGGTGGTTCTGGTCGCGTTCACTGTCTCTCTTCTATCGTATGTTTAGGCCCGATCATTTGCGGCTACTTCGGTCTGCGCACGGATTGTCCAGACCGATCGAAAAGCGATCAGCATAGTTCATCGCTTTGAGCTAGCAGCTTGTCCAATAACTTGACATTCAGCTCCTTGCAATAATAATTAAACATGGGTTCTCCCACATTGTGACAATTATCTTGTCAGTTATCACACCCAAGATTCTACAGGTGACCATTTCTACAGGTGAGCACTGAGCCCAGGCTAAATTTGAGCTTTGACGGCTTATGGACGAAGGCAGTGAAAAAAATAATTAAAAAAACGTTTAGACAGAGTTATAATTTACCTTAGCAGATATAACGTAAAATGTTATGGCATAAAAGATAGGACATGGTCGAGGTTGTTTGATTTATTGAAGAATTGATTGACTTATTCAGTTTAGTTTATCAATCATGGCAACAAACCATAGGAGAAGTCGCTATGCAGTGTTCAAGATGACGTTTTCTGACCTGCATTTTTTTAAGTGCAAGCTAATACCGGTAGGCGAGCGATTTCATTACATACCTATGAGAATGAAGCTGCAGCAGCATGGTATTAAACCCAACTCCTTGTTCCACTGAACAAGGACGCTGTACCACGAGGCGGAAGTGATATGGGTATTTCTACATGTGGCGCGTAACGTAGCCAAACAGACTTCACTAGCTGCCATTCTTCAAGCGCCCCCCCCCCCCTCCCCAATATCATTAACCGAACTAGTGTAACAAAAGATAAACCGACGCTAGATATAGATCATTTCCTGCTCAGCTTGCCGCTCCATTAAGAGCAGTGGTTTTTGTGCTTCTTGGACGATAGAAATTGGTCAGTTCAACAGCCTGCATCTATCACACACTTTCGTTGTATATAAAGTTGCGTGAAGGATATCATCGTTTGTTTAGCGTTTCATGCATTTCGTCTGGGTTTCCTTCTAGCTGAACTGAGCGAGATGTACCAGGCTTCCCTTCGTAAGTATTTTCTTCATAACGGTGCGAATGGAAATGCGACGAACTCGTTGTGTGGTCAGCTACTGAATTGAACCGGAAGAAGATAAAAAAATCACAGCATATCCACGGGGTGAATGATGATGAGTGGGCGAAGCTCCGGAGGGAATCATCGGATCTCCCGCTTAAGGGGACGCTAGCACAAACGCGTTAGAAACGTGCAGTACTCTCTAGTAAGGGGGAGCGGCCACAGCGTATTACGCAGCCATTTACACATGCCGCAACGTGCACCGCGTTTGCCGACGCCATCACATGACTGCTGAGAGAGTATACCCCCCGTATTCATAAACGCTCCTCGACTTGAACTTGACTTGCCACCGCCTTGGGCAGCGCGTTCGAAACGCGTTGAAGGTAAGGCGGAGAGGCCACAGCGTCTTACACCAGCTTCTTACACGGGCCGTAACGCGCTAGCACAAACGCGTTAGGAGCGCGCTAGAAACGCGGCCTTTCGTTAATGTTGGGTATTTATTGCCATCGTGGTGCGTGTGTACATGTCCGCTTCGTGGCGTAGTGGGCTAACGCCGCGCGCTCGGAAGCGAGGGGTCCCTGGTTCGATTCCGCGCTACAGACACAACTTCGGAATTTTTTTTCTCAGACTGGTTACACACTACTACTACGACGACGGGGACGGAACGGATGCCGCTATAAGGAGCTTCGCCCCTAAAAAACATATACACTAGAAAAGCCGAGATCAATATAAGCGTCATTTACGTGACGCCCGTAGTTAGGCTTATAAAATAACGCAAGTTATTGTTAAACTTGTACGTACCTTTAACCCCTAGGACTAAATTGACATTTTTTGAAGCAACATTTCTTTAAAAAAACAAAAAAATAAAGTGGGATTTCTGTCTAGGGCTTTCTGGAAGCCTTGTCCTGATGTTTACCCTCAGCCTCTACTTTCTGGCAAGGCAAAATATTTGTCAAGCGCTCGGAAGTATGCATCGGGTCGACGGCTGCGCCTTTGCTGAACAATACTTTTCTTGCGAAGGTAACCAAAGCTGTAGATAAGAACTTTTCAGCAGAGAACTGAAAGCTGGGTGAGATGGTGCGTATTTCAGTCGTGTAGTTAGGTCGCTTTCTTCGTCGGTGTGTTTCATGCGGAACCCAAAGTATGAATACGATAAGAACTTGAGTGGTTAATGATGTTTGAGTAAGATCATAATTTTCTTGTTTTTGTAAAGAATGAAGACTTTAACTGTAAGACTGTCGAAACCTTGAAAGAATTTCGAAATCTTGGTCTGGACATACACTTCATGTGCGTCCGTACTTTGACTTGACTTTTGATGTTTCTAAAGCGCATTTTAACGCGACAGCGTTAAGGGCCCCGTGTCGCAGAAAATCCGGTGTCGGCGTCGGGGGCGTTGGTGGCGTCGTTGCACGTGCGATGTTTGCCTAATGATGCCATTTTAAAGTAGAATGTCATGATCTGATGCCCCTGGGGTCGGAATCTAAGTTTTCTAATTACCTTCCTTATCCTTATGATTTTTTTCCCACTGTCTTTTGTTTTTCGGTTGTCTTCTCGGATGTTTTCCTTTTTTCGTTTTCTGTTGTCTTCTCGGAGCCTGATAGCTTAACTTTCGTCTTTACTGTTCGTATCAGAACTAGCGTTTTTCAGATATAAGACGTAGGTCAACTTCATCCATAGTATTTGTGTGATTTCTTTCTCGGTCCTCGTTCTTTATGCTGCCCGCAAACATGAACCAGCAGCAATGCGCCCATCTTTCCGTTCTTTCGACGAATATAGTGTACTCTGTACAAGGTTCAAGTAAAAAAAAATTAAGCCAGTTCCACGCTTGTGAAATCTGATGAAACGGAGAGAGAAGAGAAATAACTTTATTTTGCCCAAAATGTGGTTAGAGGAGGGGGTAATGACTAGAAGCCTCTCCCTCCCCCCTTTAGACGGCGGCCGGCAGCCCCTGAAATTTACAGAAGAGCTCCGCAAGCGTAGGTGTATAGCGTAGTGGGTATGACGCTCGCCTTCGGACCGGGAGAACCCGAGTTCAAATCCCGCCTTTCTCTCTCTCTTTCTGTCTGTCTTTCTCTCTATCCGTGTTTGTCTTTCCTTCTTTACTGCTCTTTCTCTCTCGCTCTCATTTTCTCTTTCTCTCGACCATAGCAAGTTGTGTTGCAATCGTTGGTACAACGCAATCATATGGTTCCCATAAAGGCGTGTTCTGCAAGCGTGGGTGTATAGCCTAGTGGTTATGACGCTCGCCTTCGGACCGTGGGTACCCACCTCACCATCAAGTTTCATTATGTTTTATTTATGTCTTTTTCTCTTGCTCTCTATCTGTCTGTCTTTCTCTCTCTGCACCTGTGAACACCATCGCTCCGTAGGGATCAACCTTAAACAGCTCCGCTTTTAAACTTCTGGGGTCTTACATGCCCATGTCACGATTTTATTATATGAGGCACGCCGGAGTGGAGGAACCCGAATTAACTTTGACCACCTAAAGTTTTTTTTAACGTAGACCTAAATCTAAGCACACGTGCGTTCTCGCATTTCGCCACCAATCGAAATGTAGCCGCAACGGCAGGGATTGAACCAGCGACCTTCACTGCCAACGTCACAGCCACTAAGCTACCGCTCTGAGACAAGTTATAAGTATACCCTAAGTGCAGCTAATGCAACGTTAGTTTCGTGTGAATATACTGATTGGAAGCGTGCTTTCACTTAAAAATATATTTTCTTATCTGGAATTGAGTGCTAAGGGGGAGAGTGTTTGGTATAACATCAAGTGGGAATGAGATAATTTTCGCCTACGAACCACTGAACTAGAGCACTGCACGGGCCGATTTTTGCGGCCCGGGCCTGGCCCGGGCCCGTTTTTACATTGGGCGGCCCGCCCGAGCCCGATCAAACCCGGGCCCGGCCCGGGCCCGGAAATAATCTACGTTACCCTCCGGGCCCGGCCCGACACTCCTTTACCTTAAGCCCGAGCCCGGCCCGAGCCCGACTCGAAACCGGCCCGAACCCGGCCCGAGACCAAAAAATACATGTTTTTCAGAGTTGAGAAGCCCGAGAATAACTCGCAGACAGCCCGAGCCCGGCCCGAGCCCGCGTCAAAAAACCCGAGCCCGGCCCGGGCCCGGGTCAAAAAGCACACACCGTGCCCGAGCCCGGCCCGAGCCCGTGAAAATACTCCTCTCGGGCCGGGCCGGGCCCAGGCTTTCGGGTAAGCCCGTGCCCGTGCAGTGCTCTACACTGAACCCATTACATCAGACCAACATCATGTAATTCCGCGCGTATTTTCCCGTACCTGCTCTCTTTCTGCATAAGTCCGCCGAACCTGAGAACATTACTTTTTTCCGGTAATGTAAGTATTTTTATTATCAAGCAGTCCACTATTACGTAAAAGAAGTAACAATATCACAGTCGTAAGAGGGCATCATGCTCGAGCTACCAGCTGCGACAAGGTACAAAACAAATAATTATTTCTTTGTAAAAGCCAGAACAAAAAGAAAGAAACTAATGTGCAACCTCCAAATGTGCTTTTCATTGTAACACCTTTCTTTCTTTTTTTTTTTTTTTTTAGTGTGAGTATCCCGCAGCCAAAAACTGCCACTCACTGAAAGCTACACGATAACTAAATTTGATAGGTATTATATTGATTTTAATAGACTCGAGACGACGACGAGATTAAGGGTATGAATTTTCTTTCCTTTCAACAAATAATTACGTACCCTCATCGAAGCTCATCAGTCAAGATGATAAAAATGAGGGTCTGCGCACCTAATTTTCGTGGTAGAAGTCGGACTCAATCAATTTCTTAGGCGAGCCAACGCGACTTTTTTCATTTCTAAATTGCGGTGAAGTCAATAAATGTTTTTCCTGAGCTAGTTGGCTAATAATGCCTAGGAAAAAGATACTGGACCGAACAGACAAAGACGATAGTTAAATACAGATTCTTTGCTCAAGGCTTCTGTCGGTACGAACGCATAACAATGATTCCTATAGTGACGAATGGCGCAACGAAAGATTCTCTTTGCGAAAACGCAGCTTCTCATTTAGTGTGAATGCTGTCTTGATATATCTTCCCATTTTCACTATTTTTTGCAGGGCCACATCCGCCGTACAAACCTTTGCCAGGTAGGTGAGGTCTTTCTTCATATGAGCTTTCGCGTGTGTTTGTATTTTTGGAAGCATGTGCACTAACGTACCTCAGTAATTAGACTGAACTTTTAATTGCTCCGAATAATTGGGAAGCTCTGTTTTCTTTCCCTCTCTTTTTCACATTCTGTGTCCTTCCACTAGCGCCCGGTATAGAAATCTGGGCTCTTGTCAATCTGACTACGTTTTATATCTTTTTTTTGTCTCGTCTAGAAAACCAATTCTTTTGGCGACTTGTAATTTCAGTTCTACAGTTTGTACAGTGTCTGTATTGGCAAAGTTAGTTAACAATACTTGTTCTTTATACATTTCGGTCAGAGTACCGATTCTAACGGCCTAGCTGTTTTTATTTCATTTCATTTATTACCCCCAAAAACTCCCTGTAAACAATAAATAAATGAGGGGGCGGGGAGGGGCACAGTCGTACATGTATAGATGTATGAAGTCTATCAGACATTTTTGGCAAAAAGTTAATGTTGAAAGTTAGGTCACAAATCCATTCTGCGTCGTACACAATAGATATTTCTCAGGCATCTGTAGATTATCTGTAGACATTCTAAATAGATTCTGGTGGGTTTGCATGCCGTATCCTGGCTGTTGCTCAGCCTCACCCGCCGAATATGGCACTGTTGCATTTTAGGCAGCGATCCTTGTTAGCACCGCGACTACGTGGAGGGGTCGCATTGTGTGATCTGCGACTAAGACGTGGACCAGTGCGCGTCACCTGACATGGAAGCTCCTTAGGGGAGGAAGACTGAGAGAAGATTTAGCAAGTCACTTGTGCCCTCCAAGTGCTTTACGAGAACTCCAAGTGCTTTAACCATGAGGGTCGTTTTCTTTAACCTTTTCTTCAGAATAAACTTTGAGTTGATAGACAGCGCTTATGGCGTGTGGTTATCCCCCTAGTCCTTGTGCAACATTTGCGCTGAAAATTGTACGATTGTTTGAGAGGTTTTTGAAGCATGAAGGGCTCGCAGCGTCATCTTCATCACTGCGCATCATGTGCCATCATCAGTGATTCGCACGTCGCGTGGCTCGAGTCCTGAGCAAAGTGGAATGCGCTGTCAGCCAACTCGCCTCGCCTACGCTGAAAACGTGCATGGATGAAAAGAATGTCCCAAGACTTTCTATTGTCGTCGCTATCGGCAGGATCGCGGTTTGGGTCAGCAATTCAAGTCTCCTTGCAGGGAACGCGAACTCATTTGATTGACTGTGCACGCTTCTAATTTGCCGCTATATACCCTAAGAATAAGTAGTGAACTCCGTGGCAGGTGAACGTGGGAGTGAAGATTTCAATCATCGATTAACCGGTTAATCGTCGCTGCTTATTGTCCATCACTTGCCCATTCTCTCGCAGATGAGACCGGCTTCGTGAACTACTTTTCACCGCCGGTCGTTGCGCCCGACGACCAGGGCAACTACGTGCCCTACTACTACTTCCCTCCCCTGTTCCCTCAGCCTCCTCCTCCTCCTCCACCTGCTCTCCCTCCCCCGCCACTTCCCTACGGGTATACTGGAAAAGGTCGCGCCAGTAAGACTCAAGGTAAGCGACCACTTTTTTTATTAATTTAGCTACAAGAACTTCAGCATTAGAAATTAATTAGTTATTTACAAGGGAACCAGGGACGCAAAGCTTTCTGAAGAACAAACAACTTGCGGCGACTGCGTTTAAGGAATATAATCTATTCGTTATCTCATAGAACGAGGTGCAAGATAATCAGCTTGGAACCAAACAACTAAAAATGGGTTATGAGATATGCCCGCCCAGCAGACAACAGTGTGATATGTGAGCAAACTGTGTAACAAAACCAAGTTTGTCAGTGCATAAATGCTAAGGTTAAGAAATTCTGTGTGGCTAGACAGTTCAGTTATCTGGAATCTAATAAAAAGAAAATACATGCACACTGCTGCATTAGTATTTGTCCTAATCGCGAGTGCATACTCAAGACGGTTTTGCTGGAGAATGCGAAATTGTCCCCACGTTGGTCTAAATGAACACGGAGACGGCACCACCTATACTGAAGTGAACTTTGCCCTCGACGACTGAAGAAGGGCACCGCGTTGCTCCTGCTATTAACTTTATCACTTAAAATCAAACTCCGTGTTTTCAATGCTTTACACAGCTCTATCTCTCCCCAAAAAAATCGTCTATGTAAAAGCAACTAGTTTGAAGAAACTTAAACAATAGATTTTGAACTAATAAGACGGGCTCATTCAGCAATAGAAAAACGCAAGACGAGTTTAACGTCGTCTGATAAACAGACGCAATGGTTTTGAAGTTAATGGGTTCTAGCAAAGTAGAGCTGTCATGTTTGAAACTATTTGTACGCGACGAATCAAGCTATAATTAAAATAAGTTAAATGATATTTGCCCATGCGAGATAACGGACGTTGTTTCTTAGGGTGGATGGCATGATGAGGAACAAATTTTTACTCTAATTATGATGTAATATTTTTATTTCTGAATTATCTAATCAATAAAAGTTTGTAAATTTGAAAATTTCACTGACTGAATGTGAATTACATGAATGATCATTGGGAATGCGTACTCGACCCGGACAGACTTGTAGTTGCGAACATTTGCAAATTGGAAAGGACTGTCAGAGAGAGAAGGGGCGATATGGATGGGTGCATAAATTATTGGGTAACCAGACATCTGTTTGGAATGAAGTGCTCAACGGTCGCAAGTTACATGAAGTTAGTTTTTGTTAATTATTGCTACAGCTTGCCTTCACTCTTCAGCAGGGAGCTGATAAGGTGGCGCCGCCCAGCGTCAGTAATAGGAGACTAACGAATTGAAACATAGCTTCCGAGATCCAAATTCGTAGTGCTCCGGTTTTAGATCTTGAAGGCTGTGAGTGGTTGCGAAAAAGGCCACAAGGCTTGAGCACTAATTGTTTTTGGATTAGGTTGTAGGATTAAAATTAAGGTGTAGCCTTCGTCGTGTTGTGTCGACGCTTTCGTGTGAACGTGGCGACGTCGAGGCCACCTCCTCGTCATAATCTTCACACTCACCATATTGTACAGAAAAACCGGAGCCGCAAGAATCGCTGAAGGGCGCGGATTCCATTAATAATTCAATATAGTGCTGGCTTTTGACGTCTGCGCCAGTTTGACATGACACAGAATACGCGGCCGCCTTTCTCGTTGTCGCGTCCCGCCGTGTGTAAGGGAGGCTCTTCAGTAAAATAATGCGTGAAACGACACTGACAAACTGGGTTCTAGCACAAGATTCCCACTCGGTCAGCGTTCCTAGAGTTCTGAGTGTATAGAAGTATATATACGCGAATGAGAAATATGCATCCTGATAGCTGATTGCTGAAGATTTATTGAGTATATACGTTCACCCCCATTAGGATTTTGACATGTTCAAGTAGTGAAAGAGGAGTAAGGAAATCGCGGTAGCTGCCAGAGGTGATATTTTGAACACTGCCTGCACAGCTGAAGAAAGGAACAGGTGCGTCGTTCTTCTCGAGTGCCTGTTTTTTCAAGGGATTCCGTATATTCGGGAGTATGAATGCCTGGAGACCTCAAGTAGGATAACATTTATCACTAGTCCTTGTCGCTGTTTGATGCAGAGCTCTCTCGTTCACTTTGTTCACGTAAGTTTTTTTTATGAATCCAACGCTTAGTTCATCCTTTCTCGTGTTAGCTTTGGAGAGGTTCAGGACAGTATTCGTCCTTCATAGGAACACGTGAGGTTTATCAACCTTTGTAATACCTGTAATTTCACTTGATATTAAGATTCAACTTATAGCAAACACCCAACAGTTAAAATTCACGAAGCAAATCTCTTATAGTAAGAAAAATTCCACTTGTATTTGCATTTTCTGACAACGTCGCATTCACCAGCTGAGTGCCTCCATGTGTGTAATGTCGCAGAAACTTCACTTTGAGGGGCTTCCGTGCGTACACGTGTCACTTCACGTTGTTCACTAGTCGAGCTAACGAAAAAAATTTTTTGCCGATTGGTAACGTTTACTAAGCCTGAAAAAAATCAGCCGCATATGAAATATGTTAGAACCAAACAAGCGTCGGTCTTGTTCATTGGTGAAATTCGCATGAGTTTAATTACAATCAGGTATTAAATTTTGCAGCGTCGTTGTGGTACTGTTTATAGATTTCATGCACCACGACTTCGTATTGAATATATGCATTTCCCACCGTGCTCTGGAATTTCGGGACGGAACGGATAAAGCTCTGGCGGGAGTATCCAGACTCTACGCTCGTCGTAATGCTTTTTTCGGGAAGCTCGTCAGCTCATATTGGAGTGACATTTGGCGACAGTGAGCATTTGACAGATGTGTGAGCGACACCGCATTTTTTTTTCTAGAACGATTTTATCAACGTTGAATTTGGTGGCGATCGAATGTTCCTTAATGCGCTGGTTTCACGTGACTGACATTTACTGCCCGTAATGGTTGCTGTTGCAAGAGACGCTACAATTCATTTTTTTCTTCTACAATTGAAAACGTTGGCCGGCCGGAAGCCGACCACGCGAGTTCGGGGAAATGAGGTCCACGGAAAATATTTTTTTACACAAGAAACCCATCAATACGTGTATATGTGGTTACTTCTATGCGAATTACATATCTTCAGTGACGTTACAATATGCAAGTTTGCTGCTGAGACATACAGGGAGACTAGTCATTAAAAACAGAAGAGGTTTTACTCTGCGGCGTGTCTAGCATGATTCAAATGAATCTGGTGATGAAATGATGCGCTATGAACATACTACGCACACATAACTAAGGATCTATGTCCTCGCTGGTTATAATCTCGAAATTGAGCGGGCTTGTCAACTTTTTATCTTTTCCCCGTAATTTTTTTTTTTGAAGAGAAAGGGAGGAGGTGACAGGGAGTGGGAATTTTTTTTTTTTTTTTACATTAACGTTCCACGCCTATTGTAGGTGAAGAACCCCAGTTTGCGGGGTTTAATTTTCTTTTCGTGAATACTTATTTCACATCGTAAAAATATGAGTGGTATAACGGCAAGGGTGAAGAAATACTTGACGGGACCGACGCTCACTTACAACTGATGTTTATGGGAAAGGTGGTTACAAAAAAAGTAATTCGCGCATGTGAAGTCAAACACATCACAAGGTTTAGTTATACATTTCGTATTTCCGTTAACGCTAAGGCGTGCTTTATAAAGCAGATATCCGGCTCTTAAACAGTGTCGTTGCATCCAATACACAAAACAACAAAAAAGTTTCAAGAAGCAATCTAGGGAACGGAGAACACCACATTTCCTAATGCGACTATGCAGGAACTAAGAGTGAGCCCATTTGATATTGAACAAAAGTATTAATGCTTCACCCAAAGGCGAATACATTGATACTTTTGATGCAATGCTTCCCTATCAATACTTGGGCTTTCAGCGAAGCATTGGTAGCGATAGAGTACTTGTAGTTTTATGGGCAACATAATGTCAGTACATTGGCCAGCTAACTGAAAACGCACGGTGTCACACATGCACAAAGAAACAAACACATCTCGCTCGACGACAGCGTGTATTCGCTGTGACAACGCTGTTGTGATATGGAGCACCGGCAGTGGAAGTGCGTGTTCTCACAGCGATCGTTTTGTGCTCCTGCTCGTTTCAATAGTACAACTGTGCCGCAAGTTCAAAAATTCAGGTCACGTGACCTCCGACATAAGGCGTGCATGGAGCCACCAGTCTTCACGGCTCAGTTGTACTTGACGCTTCTACTTGACGCATATATGACTTCAAAGAGAAGTAGCGAGATTACCGTGAGATCAGTGTCTCGAAGAAACGTTGAAGCTGATTCGTTACGCAGGACTCACTGGTATATAGAACTAGTCGTAGCTGAAGGCGCAATCCCTGAAGTGCATTCAGTGCCGACACTAACACGGACCTTTGCACTGTTAAGAGGCTGCAAAAGCATATTTTGTTCCCTGTCACACGCCACCGTGCATTGCATAGTGGCGATTCTTACCGATGATGGCTTGAGGACATTGACGACTGAAAAACCTTTTGTGACATGCCAAAGAATTTCTATTACGCACAGCGAACCGTGCTGTCCTATTGAGTTGTAAGCGCCCATTGTATTTCAGAGTTCAAAGCTTGCTAACTAGTTGTCTTGCTTGGCCATGTCACCTGAGCTGCTTATTTATTTTGTCGTTTTCCAGGCCGCACCTCCACTGACTCGTGAGTACCTGCGTATTTGTATCACATCATTACCATTAGCAAGTGATAAATTAGTGCACCAAGTTCACAAAGGCCCATCTTCTGTCATTTGGAAGACGAAGCTACGTGGATATAGTCTTGGGGTTCTTACGCGCGTACGCGTCGCGACATGAATTGCAGTTCCAACGACAGGCTGTTAAAATTATTGTTTTACTGAATTGATTTCTGTACACAAATTTCGGATGCGTAACTGCATCTCATAACAGCCGATACTCTGAAAGAATGATATATAAACAAGAATGCAGCCGCATAGACCCAGGCGACACTCGGAGATTACTCGTAGGAATAATTTCTTTTACGATTACAGACAGAAAATAAATCCGTCTGTTGAAGAGGTTAGTTTTACAACAATGCTTGTTTGTCTAGAATTGTAAGATCCCACGGCACCAGAGCCGCTATTGCATAATACTGTTTCTGTCCCCAAATGTTCACATCACCATTAAATTCCGACAGCCCTATTCAGTTATCCGAGTAAAATTCCCTGCTAGACCAGCTGCCAAAATAGAAACAACATGGTATTTGCAATGCGGACTAAATATGGAGCGCAAAATAGAAACAACGAGGCTAACCTGCAACATGTCCCCAGTCTATCGCCGCCGTAAACTATCCAGTTGTCAATGTTTCTGTGCTCTTTTTGTTATGTGACTCGCGCACATTTTTTCCCCACAAGTGTAACCATAAATGTTTCAAGATGCACGAGACGCACTTTCAGCGTCATTTAATTTTCATGATTGTTTCATATTCCGAAGTTTCAACTTCGCATGTACAACCGCATGACAGAGTGCCATCAGGCGTAAATACGACAATACAGCTAGTTTATTCACTATCGGACGTCGCTTCTAGATTGGTTAGTATTTTTGTGTACCAAACTGTACCTTCAGGCCCCGTTTATCTGGCGACGTGCTCGTGTTTTATAAGTTTGCCAAAATACTCCCTAAAACTTTCAGTAATCAAGGCATGGAGAGCTTCATGATGTACGCCGCGCTGGTGGTCGTCCTCCTGATCCTCTTCACCCTGGCCATCATGCTTGGATACGCGATGGCAGGTGAGCTGCGGAGCCGCGGTTCGCTAAATTTCACTGACACTGCGCTATTGCAATTGATGCTATTTGTGTTCTCTACAGTCCCTGAGCGGCTATGAGGTACCACTGCTAAAAATGTGGTTGCAGTTTCGATTTCTATCCCCTGAAGCCTCATTCCTGTGGGGGCGGTACGCAAGTTCATTTGGCTATTTAGGGCGTGCGCAGAGCGAACCATACACTGTTGAAAATACTCGTCAGCGTGCGTCTACGGAGTCCGTCAAATCTTGTGTTGCCTTTGGAAGGTTACGGCTTGTGAAATTTTGAGCGTGTACGTGCGGGCGTGAAGTAATGATTTTTTTTTCTAAGCACCTCGTTCATGTTCGTTTTCCGTTTGGTCAAAATCCCCTCCTGGTTCCTCCCTCTCCCACTTATGCTCAACGAATCAACCAGCTTGACAGTTAATCAAAATCAAGCAATAGCTATCTCCACGTCGAGTCAGCGATTATAGAGCGCGGCTGCTGCCAATGATGTGGTCCGAATTCGCACAGCTTTTTTTCTTTGTCATAGCTGTCAGCCACTGGCCAACCAACTTGGCTATTATATTATGTCCAACGTCGCGATTGCTTGGTAGCTGACCTTACGATCAGTTGTAGCGTAACAGTCATGTCTGTATGAGTGTGTGACCTTGCGTGCGAGTGCTTGTGCGTCTGTGATTACAGCGCCATGCCTGTGTAGGCAGACTTATCTTATATCCAGTTGGTCGCTTTCTAGCACGGTAGGGTGCTGTAGCGGCTCGCATTACATCACTCTGCTGGTCGAAAGCAAACGCTCTATTGCTTCATGGTGGCGCACTTTTGATTCGGTTGAATGCCTTAGAATGCTCTAGAGCACTCTAGCGGTGCGCAATGCATTCGGCTAGTCGAAATTGGGCGCACCCAACGCATTCGATTGGTGCATTCAGAGCGCCCCTGCTCCAGCTCAGAGGTGGTTGGAGGTGGTTTCGCCTACGACCATGGGAGCGCGACCGAAATCTCTAGTAGTTCCGGCCCTTGCCGCAACTACCCCCTTGGCGCTACAGGCATCGCACATTGACGGTGCACGAGATGTCACCGGCGGAAAACCGTCCAAGTTTGCAGGCGCTCAACGAGATGATTAGGTATAGCTTTAGGCTGACGTTTGGTGTCGTTTTCGCTCAGACAATTGTATGTGCCCCATTGTGTGGTAAACCTCCCGGCAGCTGGACAGGAAGTTTAATGTGTCTGCGCATGAAAGCTCGTGCCAGCAGAGGGATGTCAGAAGGCAGCCCTGGATCCGCTAGAGCCGACTGAGTCGCACAGGGACGGCTGCTTTCGACTTCGCTTCGTCCTTTTGCCTGCAAAGCGCTCTGCCCATCTCAGTGCAGGAGGCCTCCTAACCCTGCACGCAATGGGGCGTGCACCCACCACCGATTCTGTAACAGTACCATGGTGGCGCAGTGTCACCGTGTCTGTCATCGCAATAAATGATTCTCAGGGCCTAGTATGACAACCTAAGATAGGATTACAGTTCAGCGTCGAAGCTCTCCGGTTCGCTCCAGGGTCGTCGAGCGCAGCCCTAAAAACTAGTACTTGCCCGGGAGCACTATGTTTTTGGCGAGTGCATGGCCGAATACTTACTCATGTTCTTAAAAAAAGGTGCCTGATATTTTGTCCTTCTATTAGAGTACTATCGTTTGCATGCACGCTTTACTTCATTAAAGTTTAGAAATAGTACGTATAGAGAGACCGCAGGAAACAGGTGTCGGTAATCGAAATCGCAAGACACCCAAACCTGCGGATCAAATTTGTTCAAGGCTGAGAACATCAACCTGCTATTCTTGTGCCTGAGTTGTGTGAGAAGTTATGTCGTTTTCTCTTTTTTCTTCTTCTTTTTTTATAGTTTTCCCAACAGCATAAACAAATAAAAATGTAGGTGGGGTGATGAAGTTCCGCAACACCCCCACCCGCAGCCCCCTAGCAAAAAGCGCTTACTCTTGCGCTCGGCCGCGCAACGCTTGAAACAGCGAAGCTGGGCCATCGTAGCCCAGCATTTTCCGGAAGTGCGCGCGAACTTTTCATCTTATTACTCATGATGTTGCTAATTTATTCTCGCGCGTCTCAGACTTACGACCGTCGCTGTGCGTTGCATAGCTAGCGCAGCTTGCAACACCGACACCGCGTTGCAATGCCGACGACGCGTTCCAGTAGACCCGCTCCGTGAATGCGTCTCTCTTTCTCTCTCGGACTTACGGCCGTCACTGCGCGTTGCATAGTGCAGCTTGCAACACCGACACTGCGTTCCAATGCCGACACCGCGTTCCACCACGTTGCAATGCCAATGCAAGACCCGCTCCGTGGATACGTCTCTCTCTCTCTCTTTTATTTTCTTTATCTCCCTCCCGAGCATATAGTGCGCAGAACCTCTTCCTCACCTCGCAGATCACGAGCGGTCTCGGGACCGTGTCGCCTTGGGACCGTGGCTACGCGGGTTCGAATCCCGCTTCGGCAAGAAAATTTATTTTATTGTTCCTTCATTGCTGATGATGATAGTTTCTTGATACGAACCGCAAATGGCGGCTGGCTTAAACAGCTTCGCTGTTAATACCAGGCATCTCGCAATGCTGGAGTGAGGAGGAACGCTGGCAGCGTCTTTGAGAGCATCGTACCTGGATGGTGCGGGTGATGAGACCCACAGGAAACCAATAGCTTTCGTCAGCTGACAAGGCAACGATCAAATAAGATTTAGTTGTACGATTAGCACCCGTTCCGCTCAAACCAGTGTGTCGTACGGTGTCTTCCGCACATACCTTCTTCGCAGAAAAGAAAGCCTATGTGCGGAAAGCTCCGTTCTCAGTAGAATGGTTGTGCCTTGGTTGTGCCGCAGAAACGATCGAAGGGAACGAGATGGTGCGTCCACTTGGCATGGTAGTTTTAAAGCGTTAGCCTTTGTCAAGCTCGTTCCTCCGTTTCGCGTTGTCGGCGCTGTCCGCAGAGATCTCTCATACCGCGGACCTCCTCTACTCTCCTCTCTCATTGGTGGAAGCGCACGCGATGGCGCGTGCGCTAATCAAAGAGGAGTCACGTGACGCAAAGTTCGATTCCCTGCAACACTGCCAGATGGTGTCTCCCTCCATGCATCACGGGCTCCGGAACCTATAGATTGCGAAAGCAGAATCATTAAAGTTTTCTCTCAGTTTGGTCACGCTTCGCCTTTCCCCTCGTGAGTCGGTGACGGCCCGGGTATTTGCCTTTGCGTCGCGTTAAATGCGTTGTATTTAACATTACGGTGCTGTTATCTTTTGTCGGGAGCGCCGCGGTGGCGGTGTCTAGCTGGACGTGCTACTGTGCGACAGGCTACGCCAGTCTGTACTTAGAAAGGCGGGGAACAGTCCAGTCGGGCATCGTAGAGGAGCGTAGTACAATAAACAAACACGCTATATGGCAATGTCATGTAGGAAGCAGGACCTTGCCACCACCAAGCGGTTCGGCAAACTCGAGGTCGGGAGCGAAAACGCATAGCCCACCCCACAGCTATCGCCTAAATATTCGCTTTGTACACACGTAACTATGGTTGATTGTTTTCTTTAACCAAGCGCATTGCAGATCGCTCATGTCTCTAAAGGACTCTTAAACAGCCTATGCACCATAGGCACCGTGACGGTACGATTTGGGCGACGATGGCAGCGTTAACGTGAACACGCATGGAGTGTTTATATCAGTGATACCGCAATGATATCGTCGGAACAGGACGAATTTTTCCTTAACTGCGTAGCGTTGCTTCTGAGAAAGCCACGTAGGTTTCCTTTGTATCTTCGTGCTTCATTCGGGTGGATGACAATTTTTCTCCTTCGTCTCATCAGGGCATCGTAATTGTGATGAGCTGCGTACTGTCGTGTGCGTTACGTCGTGTAATATTACCACATTTTATCAGCTTTTCGACTTCTAGCCTCGCCGAGCGTCGATGCCGAGTGTCACAACGTCGGTCGACGCTGGTAGAAGCGATGAATGCGGGGAGGCCTCCAAGAGATTTTCTCCCGCTTCCCACAGCCTGGTGATTTCGCAAACTGATCGTATTGAATAAAATGTTATGTCATTAGTTCAATGATTGTGCACGTGCGCACTATCTTATTCCTTTCTGCATTTATAAAAGTAGGATTGCTTCAGAATTTAGGCCAATCAATTTCGGCATCAAACAAGCAAGTAAGGATGGCGGTACGAACGTAAATAGCGGGCCACAATTACACTTGTTACCATGTCCGTCGAGTACGTCGCATTACATTGTAACATGAGCAGCATCCGCCTCTGCCCATTTTTACACAAGAACTGTGAGTGCTACAAAACAGCGATTGTAAACGTTGTGTGTGTTTTCCTGGCACCTTGGGGATAACCTATATGTGGTGTACCAAATTAAGGTAAAGACTACTTATATATATATATATATATATATATATATATATATATATATATATATTGTAACCACTATGCACGTACTTTGTCGTTTTCATTTGTAAATATAGTCTTCATCATCATTTCTGTTCTTCTACTTCTTCGCGCATGAGCTGGGGCGTTTCCTTTTTGGAATAAAAAGCGCTTGACAGCTTGGTCGGTCTCGGTCTTATAATATATATATATATATATATATATATATAATTTCTTGAGCTGTAGATTAGTGGCCATGTTAGAAAAAGTTATTTAATTTCTGTTTTCTTTTTCTAGAGGCGATAGAAGAAGCGCGTACTTCGCTCAATATCCTGGCAGAACTAAATGTGTCACAGCAACTCAATTTGCATAACACGAGGACGAGGGGCATATTGCGGGTTATGGACTGTAAACATTAGACCTCGTGTTGGTTAATTACCAGCTTTGTGCACTATTGGGTATTCGAGTGTTTTAACAGCGTTCCACAGTCGTTATAGGCCGCGTTTCCAATGTCCTGCGAGAACTATATCCAACACTGACTTCATATATGAAAATATGGCGGTCATGTATCGTCAACCCGAAAATATTACGGCCCATGAAATCTGAGAAAAAGCTTAATATCTACGCAGCCTGGTATTTGCATTTCAGATCTCGACTAGAATATGCTAACAATATTGTCATATACAGTTTTACTGGCTACTGCTACTGGCTGCTCGGGAATTGAACGTTTTCTGAGATCCCGTGGTCCGTAAACTTTGTGGTTGACTGTACAAACAATGCGCCACCGCAGACAATATTTTATAGCTTACTTAGGGGTTTTATAGATTATTATTATACGTTTGTCTCCTCCCTAATTTTATGAGCTACATGTGCACATAGGGGAGATTCCCTCGGATGTTCGCACCGTACTTAACCAGGACCTTAATTTATATTCAGTCGTAAAAGGGGTAATATTATGAGTGATGGGGAGGCAAAATGTAAAATGTGGAATTAAAATACCGACTTTGCACTAGCACTTACGTAAGCGCTTTAAATCATCATACAAACGATATGTGGAACATTTTCCAGTGTCCCGGTATAACCAAATGTAGCTAGTTTTCATTTGGTGGAAGTAAGGGGGTGTTGGGGTTCTTGCGCATGCTAAAGTCTCTGGCAGCTTACTGAACATTCCACTAAACGGTTTGTTACACCGCTCAAGGAGTTACGCATGCGTTTTACTATGTGCATGTTTTCACCGTGTTCTGGGAGAACGAAATGTAACGCCGAGCTCAAAATTCACACGATATGGGGGACACGTTATTGGTACATGCGTGATTTAAAGAACCTCAATGTGCTTTAATTACGGGCGCAATATAATGGTCATTGCTACTGCTAAAGAATACGGCTACGCTAAAAATAGCGGTTATATTGAGAAGTCATGTAGACGCAGATGTTTTTTCTAGAATTTTCCAAATATTGAGGTAAAATTCTGCAAGGCATGCGTCCGCTTCGTATAGAGGCGGGAGCAAGTTTTTTCAGTTCTATTGCGATATAAGATATACGAACACTCAAGGCACGCTAGTTCTTCATCGCCGTGAGTGTCGTCGTCGTCGCCGTGCTGTCACGGTTTTGACGTCACGCGGGTGTACTGCTCGTAGATGGTTGATGGCCTCCAGTGTGTTAGACTGCGAAAAAGAAAAAAAAAGTGGCAGGAGAGTAGACGCACCGTCACGTTCCGCTCATCCCAAAAAGTTCGGGTAGCGTTCCGCCTTCGGTTGCTGACACGAGCCTTCTGCATGTTACTGCTCATCAGTCGCGTTCCTATATATATATATGCCACACTCTGGTCCATACACCGGCCAGACCACGACGAACAGTAAACGTCAGGCAAAAACTATCTAATCGTCGCGTTACGCTCTGACTACCCCGACGGTTTCACGTCGGTGTCATTTTTAAGTCCTCCTTCGTCTCACGCCGTCCACCAGCGTATATACCTCATCCCGTCGCATTGTGAAACGTCGGATGTGTTCGTCGTGGGGTTGCTATGGCAATTGCTGCATCACGCAAATATCTCGCAGCCGTGTATTCTCTGAACAGCTTGCCGTCACTTTCAACAGTTTGCCTTGGATGGTTTTGCACACATACCGTTTCCAGAAGGTTTCTGCAATGTTTTGTCACGTCGCTAAGCAGTTATTCGCATCGCGGGTTTTTTTTAGCTATACATTACGCGACTAATGTGTTCCAAAGTATAACCAGCGTGCTTGACTATTCGTCGTAACTACACGCAGGCAAATATTCGCCGCAGGAAAAAGGGCGCCAGACGGAGGAGGATTCGGTCGACTACTCGACGCGTCCGACCGATAACTCCGCGCTCGTGAGGAGGGCCTTAGGGGTGGAACCCTCGGACAACAAGGCCTCGACGTCGCTTCCGCGTCGTCACGACGAGGACGAGGGTCACCGTACAACTTGATGCTTGCTGCGTCTTGTTCTATGCATAGCCTTTTAATTTATTTAGGCTTAACGCTTTAACGAATAAAACCTCCATACTGTTTGCGATAGCACTGCGTTGTGGTTTCCGCGTGGTTTTTTGGAGCTTGTCTCATCTCCGCGAGGATTTTGCTTTCTGCTCTTGCGGACAAAATTTTGGGCCGGTTAAAAGAAAGCTTGACAGCCAAATCACACACACGTGATAGTGTTCCTGAAATTTGTGAAGCTATGGAACAGCTGGCACAAACACGCCATTTACCACTGTACTTCAATAAAATCACTTGAAATATGCAGTGTAAGTAGTCTCTTTGGTCTGTGTCTTTCCATGTGTAATATCTAATACCCATTGTGGGCAAGCATAATATAAATTCCTAATGATAACAATATTTAAGCTTCCAACATATCCTTGAGCTGAGATCTTTAATGCGAGACAAATATATGCATGAAACTACGCTGTTGAAGATTTCGCAACCAATCCTAGAAAAGTAGTGTGTTGTGGATATTGGGACTCATTTTTGTAGAAAAATAGAGGGCTTCTTTTGTCGTCCGCGACCAAAGAGGAATACCGTCGACGCTGCATACACAACGCTCCCTGGCTCAAAACAGCCCCTCTAGCCGTCCGGGAGGGTGAATGACGAATAATCGAAGAGGCCCAGCTATTCTAAAGACCACCGAAGCTGACGGTAAAGGTAAGCGAATACATTAAATGAACTGCAGAAATCAAATGGACGCACTAGCAAGGTTCCGATATATACTACTTATATCGATATCGGTGTTCGATGGTGATGGCAAAAAGTAATAGTCGACATGTTGGTTACATGGCATGACAGCCTGCCGACGACGACGGTATGACGGAAGATCAAATGACGATGAGCATGATGACGATGAGCACATGAGCATGAGCAGCATGAGCAGCATGAGCAACATTGCAGTGCGAGCAGTATGAGCAAGAGTGCACAAAGACAACAAAATCACAACAGCGTGACGACGATGACATGCCAACGGTGGTGCAACTGCACTTATCTGCTCGTTCACTCCATCGAGGGCGAATATTTTTACCATCAATCACTTCAAGATCGCGCAAATTCCGCGTGCTGCGGGAGTCATTCTAAATGAAGGTGCGACCAGCTAGCAAAAGAATACGACCGATCTCTATACAAGAGACGCGCCGCGTACTTCGATGCGGAACGAGCCTCGTTACCATCAGCCCACGAGGTGTACAAACACCACCACTGACCACAGTACGTAAATATTCATACGCCATAAAGCCCGTACACGATGTCAGGTTTGTCTGAAAGAGCTATAGCTGGCGTTCAGTAACGAACACCAAGGTAGTTATTTTAATGAGCGTGATCCCGTGCTCGCCAAATCGTTACTATTCACTATGAGACATAGTCTTTGAGGTCGCACCATTCTTTTCTCCTTTTCATAGCCGCAAAACATGGCTGATTCCCTTTGACTTGGTCGCTATTGTCATCGTCCTCAACTGCGCAAGCTATAGTAGATGAAGCTCGACAACCACTGCTGAATTGCCGGATGGGGTAACTGTTGAGTGGCAGACCTCCCTATATTAAAGGACAGAGCTTTCGGCGTGGAAGTATTCCCTTAACATGCTAGGTCTCATAGGAGGGGCCAAGAAAAACCCTAGAAGAAGTAGCAGATAGCGAAATTCCGGCATAACGCTGCTCACAATTACTTTCAATGTTAATGTTGCCAATTCAATGAAGTCAACTGTGAGTCCACTAGTGAAACGACCGGTGATGTCACCGGCCTATACATGGTACAATCAGGGAACCAATGGCCTTACAGTAATGCACGTATGTATATTTGTAGACACACTAAGAAAGCAAAATTGTAAAATTGTGCAAAATCATTTACAGCGATTCAGTTTCATATAAACATGCCATGTTCACAATACTCAGTGCGTTGTATGTTTCAGCAAATTACCACGGTCTGTTCGCGAGTGCCCTTGTACTACCTAACAGCAATGCACCGCATTACGTAGAACACATATGGAGTTCTGGCTGCCTGAATTCATAGTTCTTGGACTTGCTCTATTAACCGGAAAAAGGAAACACGCTATGTGCGCGTTGCTGGAAACACTTCATTTCGAAATCACTTATGATTTTTAACGGCTCACTAATTAACGTCCTGACAACTACATTAATTAAAAGTTTGCTATTTCGTTATATTGTCACGTAGTAGTGATGGTGAAGAAAACAGTCGCAAAACTGTGAATGACGAAACTGACTTTTTATTGGGCGAACCTGCATGTGCCCACAAAAGCAAGTTACACTCGAAGCACAACGATAGCGTCGAACACAGTCGGCGATTGCCAAAAATCTGCTCTACGGGTCAAGTGCGTCGGCTCTTATAGATGAGCCATCGAAGGAGCCAGAGTAATCGCTGGTGTCCGCGTGTCTTCGAGAAAGTGCTACACAATTTGCGTCGCGCATACAATCATATTATACAAGCTCCGGTGACAACAGACGACGGATAGAACCATCGATGAGATTGGAGAAACTTCCGATACATGCAGGCGCGTCCTGCGCTGAGCGATAACGTTCAACATTTGTTAGCCGGTGAAAAGCGGTCACCCGAGAAAGCTAAACAAGTACACGTGTCAATATACCTAACTGAATATTTGGGACAGACGCAATATACTTCCAATTTCTCTAAAAAAATCTAAAGAACATGTTATTAGTCTTATTACTTATAATAACTCGTGCTTTATTATAAATGAATCCATAATAGCTGAAACATTTACTTGCAGTACGGTTTAAAATGATTTTGCCGAATTTCAAGCCAATTGAAAGATCAATCGCGTGATATGATTACCTCGACAACTCCCCCTTCGATATCGAGTCTTTCGAAGGCTGTTCGAACTTTATTATCATTTCTAGCTGTTCAATTCGACCAAAGCCTCTGGCCAGCTTCGGCTACAATCTGCACACTCACTGCGACATCTAGCAGGTTACGCTACCCTGCGGTGACTTCTATGCTGTGGAGTCTGCCTTATAAACCGAGACATTGCTTACGAGCCCGCCCGGATTCTAGCTGTAATTCGATGCTGTTGACTGGCTGAATAGGTCACGTGCGTGCAAAAAAAAAAGCCGGCCGATCCCACGCCTTGTGGGAATCGATGTTGTGCGAAGCAGTGTGCCTACAAGGTTAAGGAAACGACCATGGGAGCACCGAGGCGTAGGCGGCTGTTTCATGACCTACATGACACGCACGTCATGACATTCATGTCGTGAACTATCATTAAGCCCCAACCAAGTTCAGTGGGTTTTGAGCGTTAATCTTTTTTCGATGAGTCATTGCCATTTTTGCTCAGTCATGCTTATGACTATGAATTCCACCACCATCCTTTAGTGTTTCCTTCACTTAGTGCCCACGTCTGAACCCATTCCAGGGGTTTTTGAGTGTTAATAATTTTTCGCTGAGTCATTGTCATTTGTGCGGAGTCATGCTCATAAATATGATTTCTACCATCACCCTTTAGTGTTTTCTACACTTAGTGCTCACGTCCGAACCCATTCCAGTAGTATTTTTAGTGTTAATATTTTTTCGCTGGGTCATTGTCATGACCTACATGACACGCATGTCATGACCTATCATTTATGTTCGTCATACACGCCTGTCATACTATGCCAATTTTGGTACCTACCAAGTTAACGAAACGACCATGAGAGCATAAAGACGTAGGGGGCTGTTTCATGACTTACATGATGCACATGTCATGACATGACCTATCGTTTATGTTTGTCATACACTCCTGTCATACTATGCCAATTTTGGTACCTACCAAGTTAACGAAACGACCATGAGAGCACCAAGATGTAGGCGACTGTTTCATGACCTACATGACACACATGCCATGATATTTAGGTCATGACCTATCGTTTATGTTTGTCATACACTTTGTCATACTATGTCAATTTTGGTACCTACCAAGTTAACAAAACGACCATGAGAGCGCTAAGACGTAGGCGGGGCATGCTTTAGGTCATGACCTATCGTTTATGTTTGTCATACACTCTTGTCATACTATGTCAATTTTGGTACCTACCAAGTTAACAAAACGACCATGAGAGCGCTAAGACGTAGGCGGCCAGATAGATGCTGTCAAAGTGGCAAATGTTCGCCAAGAAATGCTTCGCATTTAAAAAAAATAATGAGCCATTGCACTCTGTCAAGGTGGATGATCAGCGAAGCTGTTTAGCGCACGACACAGAGATGACACAAACTTTCGAACAAAGGTACGAACATATTTATTGTCCTGATTGGTGGTCATCGTGTCGAGAAGTACGCACACACATTCGCGTATCACCTCTGTTATTAAGTCTGCCCGTCACGTAAGACAGACATACCGCCTTAAGCAATGGATCATACCCACGTAAACGCGGCCTCTACGCTGGAATGATGAGCGGCAATGGAACCAGCTGTGGAAGAATACGACGACGACGAACGCGTGAGCAGTGGAACGAGTGCGTTCGCGTGGTAGCGCCGAGGGGCGCCAACCCTTTCCTCTTGGTCCCCTTATCAGGCACCCTACGTCACGCATACGTCATACATTCACGGAGACACATCGTTTTAGACACAGGTGGCCGTTAAACCAAACTCCGATGCGAGCGGCGATGTGCGTTTGCTTTTGTTGTTGGCTCTTTCACTTTAACTTTTTAGGGGAGAGTTTTAGGGGAGAGTTTCTCCGCGCGGACGCCATAAAGTCCCGGATCCTAGCCAGAAACCTGCCGAAAAGTTTCCATTAGGTCAAACACTCAGATATGACAGAGGCCAATAACAATTAACCTTGCTAGTGTCTGTCGCCTCGCACTGCTATCTTCATACGGTTTGTCAACCAGCATTCTTCCCTCAACATCTAACATCACCTTCAGTCTCGGGACATCACTGCGCTAACGTTTCACGGCGTGCATTCAAGTAAACTGGTGTTGGCCTTTTAGCATAGCTCGTGAATAGTCTACTGCCTACACGATGCATGTCATTAATGTTGTGACCTGCGTAGTGCACAACTCTAAACATTGCGTGAGATTGCACATAACAAGAGATGACAATAACGAGAGTTTTACGCACCGAATTAAGTTTTATAACTGTTCTCCTAATGATTATGAGAGTAGCATGTAATAACCTATTCATAAGCCGGCATAATTATCTGCATTTCAATAAACAACTTTCGCTCTCTCTCTCTCTCTGTCTCTTTCTCTAAAATTTAGTTGACAACGCGTCACACAAGCTTCGCTTCGCATATGGGTTTGATCAGCTCATTTTTGTCCCGCTTACTGAGAGTTATTATGCCATTACAATTTTTTATCTGGTTTCTATAACAAAACTTTTCATATTCCTCGTTTTCATTTGGCCATTCGTTAGGGATGTGTTTTTTTTATGAGGTGCTAATCTCCCTGTAGATACGCGTCATGTTTGGAGATTGTGGATGAAAGTGATATCTTATTTCTGTTTTGTCACCGAAAATTCGTAAGGACTCAGCATAGACATCGGTAGCATCCTGACAAGCAACGCGCTGAGAGAAGGATGAAGAAGAAGAAGAAGAAGAGACTGATTCAGCGGAACGTCGGGAATCGGCGTCTGTCTTTTTCAGCATTGTGAGCCCTACGCACCGACTTCCCATTGGCATCAATGATGGGTGAGTGGAATTAAAGCAATCCTAAAGAGAAAACTACTTATTTTATCTGTATCAGTAAATTAAAACTGCAAAATACCGAGACAGCCTGGTTTATTGTGTTAGCAGGGTCGAAAGCTAGAAAAGACCCAATATTAAAAATAGAGTGATTTCATCGCATTGGTACCGCACCAGCTAGCCGCCACGTCAGGGAACGTGGCTGTCTCTTCGAGTCCAGTATATTATTTATGGGTAAACATGAGTACATTGTGTTCTAAAGAAGCCATAGACTGAACTCTGCGAGGATCGAGATTTCTTTACAGTGATACACTCGCGCAATTACCAAAAGATGATTCGAAATCCGGGATGTCACATTGAATAAGTAACTCAAGTTTGGCCTTTTATTTTTTAAGCGAATCTTTATTTAACCGTAGCTTTATAGGCTTATAAGTTTCGGCAGCGGCGGTGGTGGTGGTGGTGTCACGCTGAAAAGTGGGCCAATCCTGGCGATAGTGCAGAAAATTTCTAAGCCTAATTGATCGCACGTACCAGGGACAGAAAAGAAAGAGGTAGAGAAGGAGAGAAAAGAGAGCAAGAAAGAGAGAAAGAAAGAAAGAGAGAGAATGAAAATTGCCAGCCCTTCCCGTGCCGAGAAAATGGGGGTAAGCAAAGGTGGTCGTGTGTGTACCTTGACCTACTACTTTCCCTTCCCTTTCCTACTACTTTCGTTCCCTTTCTTTCTACTTTTGTTTCCCTTTTGTGCAACTTTTGCTTTCATTGCGTTGTACATTTTCTTCGCTCGATGCATGCATTTAATAAACGTTTATGTTTCATTACCGTGACATGTCGGGAACATTACGTTACCCTGACGAAGGTCAGTTACACACACGACAAGCTTCGCTTACCCCCATTTTTCTTGACAGGGGAAGTGCTGCTGATTTTTTTTAGCAACCTATACAGCAAGAGCAGCATAAATAGAATTCTGGAAGAATACTTTATCCGCCTAAACTGACATAGAATTTGTCATCAGTGTCAATTTTAGAGCTCTGGAGGAAACTTTACTAATGGATGACCGCAAGTGCAGTTGTTGGGATGCACACGTTAATTTGCGGTCATCTCAAAGACTTGATGTAGGCTGTACAACCCGTCGAGGTGGCTTAGCGGTTATGGCGTTGAGCTGTTAAACATGATGTCGCGGCATCAAATCCCGTCCCGGGCAGTTGCTTTTCCATGGCGGCGAAATGCAAGAACGCCCACGTAATGTGCATTAGGTGCACCTTAACCGTAGGTGGTCAAGGCGTCTAAATTATTTTACAGTGCTCACCACGTTGCTGAGCAGTGCACCGATACGAAGCCAATACGGCTGCCTCCAGGGCTTGACTGCATGGTTCCTCCTAATTCGTTTTGTGAACGCTAGTGTGAATCTATGGTGGCGCACTTGCCAAGCTTGTAGACCTGAAGGATGGCACGTGCTCTGTTCTATACCGACGGGGACTTTGTAGCATCCCTGCAACAGGGAGCTATACGATGTTTAGCGGATGATCATTGCAATTCATGTTAGGCCTAGAGTGGTAGTGGTAGTCTATTCCCTAACAACTTACGCCTTCTTGCTGCACGGCGGATCTGGTGCATAGGGATAGATCGGCAGTTTTCGAGTGCCGTCACAGGTTCAATTCCAAACGCAGTGGCCGCATTCCGATGGGAGAGAAATGCAAAAGCGCTTGTGTACCGCGCTTTTGGTGCACGCAAAACACACACACACACACACACACACACACACACACACACACACACACACACACGATTAGGTACTTGTCTGCAAACTTTTCTGGTGCCATCTTCACACGTCGTAACGCCAGCGTAGTCATCCACGTGACGTCGGCTGTATAGAAGCTGTTGATTGGTCGATATACGACAAACGTGAGCAGTGGTCCGTCTAAAAGCGCGAAGTCGGGGTAACCGGATGGTGACGGTGTTTCCAAACCAGGATAGAGCGCTAACGCGACGTTAAATATACAACGTAGTGTCCACGTGTCACCTAGATAGGCGTGAAAGCTTCCGCCGCGAAACAAAACATTTTACCCTAAAGGTGAAATAGCGAGCTCAGTGGTGCCACTTACCACGCCATTTAGGCAGGTATGCTCCGAAAAACCCTAGTCAGAAATCCAGTCGGCAGTTCAGCTAAATTTCGGTATTTCCCCTCAAAAAGCAATCGGTGGGCGTGTCTCATCAACCAGGATCGGAACCCTTCCCAATGCGCCAGGATTCTCTTAGCGGTTAGAGAATTGTCTTTATTATTACGGCAATGGACTACCTTTGTTTGACACCTTCCTTTAATGGGAGCTTGATTGCTGAGCGCATGTATCAATATGGTCGTATAAACATCCGAGTGTGGTCTGCGAACAAAACTCTTGAAGTTAGAGCCTATCGCATCGTCGTTGTGCTAATATGTAGTACGAAGCTAATTCCACTACCTAAAAGTTACAAGTCGTGCTTTTGCATCTCTGAGCACCAGGTTAGATCTAGAGCTAACAATTTGCAAGAGACAAATAAATTGTAGGCAGGTCTAGGCAGGCTATGTGTATAGGATTGTGATCGCATGGCTTGTCTGAGTGAGTCGATCGGGTCATAATTACGGATTATACTGAGCGCAAGGAAGGAATGTCGGCGCATTGGTCTGCTTGAAAGGCCGTTGCCGAGGTATTGATGGTACTACTCTGTTTTCAGGTTCCAACGACATCATTGAAATATAATTTGCTAAGTTTTCAAATTGCCTGGGCATGGCTGAAGCTTCTTCGCGTTCATGGGGGTGCTTCTGTACTCTTGTGTTTTCGTGTGTCCTATCTTATCGAAGATAATTACGATTGTAATGTTGACAGCGCACGTATAGTAGAGTTAAATTTTGGCTGTACAGGAAACTGTATGGCGAATCGCTCATTTTGTTGAATTTTTCGCAGCCACGCCAATGTCCCCGACAGAACTGCTGAGTAAGCAGGCCATAGTCACTCATTTCTTTTACACGATTTGCACATAAACAATAAAGCACATAAAATTTCTCCCCTCTCCTCCACCCTTTCTTTTGCAGAGCAGTCGAGTAGGTCCTCGATGGTAGATGGTAAGCATACTCGAGACACCGTGTTTGGAGCAGCGAGGGCTCGGGCTTTGAATGGCTGCTTTTTTTTCTCTCTCTCTTTCAACCACAGGAATGAGACAGTAAGTAAAAGAAACGGTAAGCGACCCTAATCTTTGACTTCGGTGTTTCGTAGTGGCACTCGGCACCTTGGCGTTGATGTTCTGTGCATTGGCAGGAAACAAGAGTGTCACTCGATGCTCGTGCGTGTAAAAACAGTGCTAATAAGAGTGGTTCTTTAGGGCTACGCTTAGTTCATTTGTTATGTGTCTTTGCCCGCACAAACACAAGCACATAATATCGCACACGTGCTGAGCACGCATACACGCACACTCGCATACAAGTGACTAAACACATGCACGTAGCCAGGCATAAACACCACAGCGAGTTCTCACACACGCGCACGCACAACACGCGTGCACTGCAGCCCCACACACAGATACACACAATGTCCAGCGTTTGTTTCTGGTTTGTGCAGAAGCGCTCCAACAAGCGAGTTCTGGTGCATTTGTGGGTGCGTCATCTTCACTTTCGGGCTCCTGATCTTCCTAGGAATCGTCCTGGCCATGTCCTCGCCTGGTGAGAATCCTACTTTTAGTCAATATTCACCTAAGTTGCAAGCATGTCACGCTCCTTTAGGTAGCATTGGAGTTGGATTTCACGACAAATCAGGTTAGAGTGAAGGTCCGTAATAATAATGCGTAGTCGGTGGTCGAATGGGCAGCGCATCGGGCTGGTGTGCTGAGGGATCAGTGCTCAAAACCAACCGTCACACCAACTTGAGTGGCTGAATATGTGGCAATATGTGCCAGTCTTCAGCTAACCTCTTTCACGCCAGCATGGGTCACTGTAGATTCGGGGTTTAGTAAGTACCGCTCTTAAATGAACGTCTGTGACGTCAACTTCGGTAACTACGCACGTAACACTGGAAATGGGCCGCTCTACGATGAGAACAACGATCCTTTAAACTTATCCGATGCTAAGTGGAATCGAACCCACGTAACAAGGGTTCCTCAACGACAGCACGCCGACGCTTTAGCAAGCTGCCCCGCACATGCACTGGGTGTATGGCGCTTTTCAATGAACGCCTTTCACGCCGACGCTTTAGCGAGCTGCGCCATGAACGCACTGCGCATATGCCGCTCTTCGATGAACTTCTCGACAACTTGGCTCACTGAGTATGTGCTACCGAGTGTGTGGCAAGTGAGGGAACAATTCTCAGCGTTCGCATGCACCGGTGCTCCACGTTTCAGGTCTCGGAGTCCACGCGCCGACTTCTCGGCGGCGTCACCAGATGGCGCAGCGCATCAAGAAAGGAGGAGCCGGTTGCGGCATGAGGCTTTTCTAAGCGTTCGCACACACCGGCGGACCACGCATTTCGGAAGCCACGCGCTGACTCCTTGGTGCCGGCGCTAGATGGCGCGGAGGGCTCTACAGTTTTAGGGAGCTTGAATGCAACGCCGTTTTATGTTCTCCTCTGTAACGAACAGCATCATTGTATAAATCGAACAGCTTCCTTTGGGAGCCGCACGCGTGTTTCCTTGAGTGGTCGTATTCCCACACGCGCACGACTTGTAGCAATTTAGCAGCAGGCGGAATTCCCGTCAAGCCCGTGGACGAGGAAGCTATATACGCCGCCGAGACGCTGACGGGACGCAGGTTACACTATAACGCGAACACTTAGGCGCTTGGCTTAGTACGCAAACTACAACTGATCTAAATAAGAAGGGCAAAGCTAGAAACTTGAAAATGTGTGTTGTTTTAATGCGAAAGCATTACGCGAAAATCCGACTTCGTGGTTGGCGGTGTGACCGAGCGATGGTAACAAAAATGGCCGATGGCGCAAAGAGGAAAAACACGTCAAAATGCTCGGATTCACGTCAGACTTCTTAGGGAGGTTCCTGTAAACGAAGTACATTAATGGCTGTAAGAAGAAAGTTGGGTACATTTCGGTCTAGGTGGGAATCGAGCCCGGGCCTACGGGTTGCGATACGAGCACGCTTCCTCGGTACCACGGCGGCTCTACGGTTCTGGCTGACTAAAGGTGCGTGCGCGAGTGCACAAGTCGCTGACTAAAGGTTCCATCAAAGGGACTGTAATGCTTCTGCGTTAGAAGTCTTGACCGTCTCGGCCGAATAAGGGGCCTCTCCTTTATATTACCTCCAAAGTGGAGCCACATCGATCACATGCGACGTGATCGAAAAGCCGGCAGATCCCACGCCCTGTGGGAACCGATGTTATGCGAAGCAGTGCGCGGGGAGCCTATTAGTTAACGAAATGACCATGAGAGCACCAGGACGTAGGCGGCTCTTTCATGACCTGCATGACACGCATGTCATGACATTCATGTCATGAGTCCCCAGGAGTCCCTTTAGCTACACCTTAGAGACCGTAAGGCGAAAGCCTTAGTCATGCTCATGAATATGACTTCGACCATCAACCTTTAGGCTTTTCCTTCACTTAGTACCACATCCGAACTTATTCCATTGGTTTTTGAGTGTTAATCTTTTTTCGCTGAGTCATTCTAATTTATGCTGAGTCATGGTCACGACTATGACTTCTAGCACAATCCTTTATTGTTTCCTTAACTTAGTGCCCACGTACGAACCCATTTCAGTGTTTTTGAGTATTATTCCTTTTCGCTGAGTCATTGTCACGTTTGCGCAGTCATGCCCATGATTATGACTTCTGCCATCATCTTTCAGTGTTTCCTTCACTTAGTACCCACGTCCGAACCCATTTCAGTGGTCTTTAAGTGTTAATCTTTTTTCGTCGAGTTATTGTCATTTTTGCTCAGTAACGATCATGACTATGTGGAAACCATTGCACCACGGACGAACGCCTCGACACGCGACATAAAACGTCCTTATGAATTTATCACGGGTTTCATTGAGACGCGTTTCGATTTGGCCACCTCGCCAAGCTGAACCGTTGTAATTAGTAGAGGTTGTGCGTGTGCCCAGCGTCTTCCGCAATTCGAAAAGTATACATTGCCGGTAAATTTACGACAATGAAGGCATATGAAGCGCTATAAACAAAGTCACAAGAACGTCTAAATCTGCAAGCACGAAGATCAGACAAATCCGTGTAGTTCCCATCATGTCCATGGTGGCTGAACGATTTCAACGCCAGAGTATGTGGCGCCGTATAGGCAGTTACCGCACATGGTTTGGCCACATAGGTGTTCTGTGGTTTGGCTTTCGCGTCGGATTAGCCTATGCGCCTCGTCGCCTACGGATTGAGGCTTCAACGTGCATCAGCAATGCATCACCTACTTCTTCGCTTGCGATGGCACCGTCTAAGACAACTTCTGCGCTAAGCGGCCCAGAAAGGCAACGACGTCGCCGGGCGAATCTCGCTTTGCTCCGGCGAGAGGCACTCCAGCGTGAAGCAGAAACCCTTAAAGCGTTCGTGGAGCACGGTGCGTACTCTGCGACTCACATTCCTGTCACTGAGCGCGTCGCAGTTCGACTGGCTCGCCTATCCACTGCGGAGCCGGATTAGAATTCTAGCACCTTCGCCGAAGCGACTCGCCAGCAGGACGGCACTCGCCAACAGGTCGCCGCGCGCCGAGCAAACATGCAACGCGGTCGCCGACTCGCAATCTTGCGCCTTTTTCGCTGCAGCGCACCGCGAGTTCACGAGCAAACATGCAACAGCTTCTGTAAAAGCATGTTTCACTTTCGTGTTCTACCGATTCCTATGAAAGAGGGATCAACCACAATTTTTTTACAGCGTAAGCTGTTATGCGCTCATTCCAATAGCCGTTTCGGGTCGCGATGATGCTGCCGCCGGCGGCCGCGTAACCGCTAACGCCGGAAACGCGAAAAAAAGTTACCCGATTCTCGCCGGGATCGAGCCCACGCCCACTGCGTGGGAGCCGGATACTCTACCACTGAGCCACGCAAGCGCTTGCTATCGGGCCGCGGAAAATACCCAAAGGCAAACGCAGGGTGAGACGACTCGAGCCTCCGCCAGTATGGTGGCGCCATCTAGGTAAGATGACTGCAAACGCAGCGTCCGCAGGCGCAGACGACGATATGCGATTCAGACGAGGCGCGCAATCAACGCGCTCCCGAGCTTCCGAGCCTCCGCCAGTATGGCGGCGCCATCTAGTTAAGGTGCCTGCAAACGCGGCGCGCCCGACATGTAAGTTGTAGTTGTAAGGCTATATCGGGCTCAGCAGACTGCTGTGGAGAGAGCATTACAAGCCGCAGCTCGCCGTCGACGCTGGGCGGACAGTTCAGATCGTTCTCATCAAAACGAGGCGAACAGACTGCCGCGAAGACCCTGTTGTGCGTGGTGCCCAAATTGGAGCTACTCTTGAGCCGCTCCACCAGCTTACGCTGTGACTGTGCTGCGTGTGCCGCGCAGGCCTGTGACTTTTTTTTAATTGTTCGTTATCGGTTATAAAAATTAGGTACCAATCATCTACATATACGCTACTATAGCGAATAAATGTCTTCGTAAATTACGCATTTTTCTGCAGATAATCATTACAGTTTTCGTGTACTGAGCAGATTTTGCTGAATACCCGCCAAAGAATGCTGACGCATTAAAAGACCGCACGAATAATGGCTCGTTCGTCTCGCTTGCCGCGCGAAGAGACTCGTCGCGGCGCCGATTACGTCGGCAAGTAGGTCTTGGTTCTGTGTTCAGCAGTGAGCCATGACAGGCCGCTTACAACTGGTGTTGGCAATCGCGTGGCCTAGTCTGCGGTTCTGTTTTTCTTCGTTTTGCAAAGATGATTAGTTAGTATAACTCATTACCTAACTTTTTAAATATTGGCTTCACCAAGAAGGTTCCTTCAGTAAGTTGAAGATCACTTCTAAAAATGGCCGACGGAAGTGTTTCAACTAAGTACCGTTGATGGAGCTTCTTGTACTTGCCTTTACTGAAAGCCCGCGAAATACAATAACAAGAGCGTGATAGCGCCAATAGTGTTAAGTGCATCTAAATATATGCCGGGTATCGCTTATGGTACACAAAAAAAGATATAAAGACAAACAAAGAAATAAGTAAGAAACGGGAAATGTACGTATTATCCAACAACTCCTCTTCCTTCGGCGACAAGACAGAAGCCTGGCTTGCGCACGTGACCATAAATTTAATGCGAAAGTCAGCAATTTGTCTTGTCCTTTTTTTTTCGTGCACGTGTTTCTATTGCGCTATTTAAACGCAGTGAATTCGCTGTTTCCTTACCTAGCACGGCAGTGCCTTAGCCAGACCACCAACTGGTTGCTGTATTTCAATATATGCGTAGAACTGCCTGACATCATCGACAAAAAGAAGCCCGGCGGCGTAGCGCCTCACGACGAGAGCGCCACCTCGCGGCCTGAGACGCATAAAGTACCAACGATGTGGCCGTCTCAGCCACCTTCACCTGAGCCGGGGCTGCCACCGTCGGAGCGAGATGAGGTGACGACGAAGCATCGAGCTACGCTGTCACAAACCGCTGCTTTCACCACGCCAAGAACAACGACGACAACAAAGTTTACCAGAGGTAAGCAGCCACATTCGGGGACGCGACCTATTTTTGCCATTTCTGTGCAGTGGCAGCACGGAATAGAGAACAAACATTAGGCTTAGGGTAAATTGAACATTCTGCTGACCTATATACAGGGTCCTGAATATTTCGCTGCGCCTGTTCGAAAAAAAAAAGATTTTGCGCTCACCGCTGGACTGTTCTTGCTCAAATTTTGCAGAACGAACGCGTTTTGGGGTCTGCTTCGTTTAATATAACGCTTATAACAGTTAATTGCCTGTATTTAACGAAAAAATCAAAGCCCCTTTCTTAGTGAAAGATGGTTGAATGCGAAGCTTTCTCCCATGCAAACTGAATCAAAGTCAGTCGAAAGCTAACGACCACGCAACGAACCCAAGAAATGCTGCGCGACCCGATGCGATGCATATGTGATTTGATTGCATTGTGTAGGATTGTATTTTTCGAACGTTGAAGTTGAATGAAGACACATTTGGTTGAGTTGCATAGCCTTTATTTTAGATCATGTAGCCATTGATCACACGCACACACTTACAATTTCACGGACGACTGCACACTTGCACAGTATTGCCTTGTGATCTCTGTGGCAAGACGGTCAGATGCTTTTCCGTTTGCGGTACACGGGTTTGGCCTTACGGGTACGATCGCGTTTGCGCTTACGTTCGTGTACGGCAGCTTCTTCTGCCGTGCGCTGCACCCGCTACTTACCCATGGTGACGGCCGGGAATGCATTGCGTGACGCGCGTAATGCAATGCAGATATATACAGTTCATCTGGGTAGCTACAGCTGTGAATGTAAACTGTAGTGTTCTACGACACGTACGTCGTGTGCCCTTGTTCAGATGCGCAGATACTTCCATTGTGTAAGTTGGCTTTCCTGCAGTGCGTTTTTGCCGCTCACTGACGCAAGAGTCTGTGTCATGCGCATCCTCTTCAGGGCGGTCGAAAGGATGACGGGAGAGGCAGTCGGCGACCTTGTGCAAGTGGCCTGACTTGTATAAAACACCAAATGAATATTCTTGGAGCCGTAGGGCCCATATGCCCTATCGTCCAGTGGGGTCTTTCAGTGACGAGAGCCAACAAAAGGCGTGGTGATCGGTAAACACGGGAAATGTACGGCCGTAAGAGGAGGGCCGGAATATGGCTACTGCCCAAACTAACGCCCAGGCACTCCCGTTCAGTAACTGAAAAAAAAAAACACCGCCCAAGTACTCCGTACAGATGGTTAACCAGCGAAGCTGAAACGTGCGGCCCCGGTGCTTAGTAGTGGGTTAATCCCGACGCTGTATTGAAGCGTGTCTCAATTAATGGTTACATGTTTGTGTTTCTAGTGGAATGCAAGCGCCAATGGCGGGCGGATGCTGCTAACCATGACACCGAGCTATTCTAGTACACTGTAACCGAGCTAACTCGAGATATCGAACGCATGCAACAACGGCGAGTCGACAAGGCGGCGTTATGGGCAAAGCAGCGTCAACGTGGCAATGGCGGGAACGCGTTCGCCGGGGCCAACGCCCGCTTCCGGCGGGAGTTTCTCGAGCGGCACTTTGGCTTCGGCTGCGACGAAACGTCCACGATGAAATCGCGAAGTGGAACGCAAGCGCCAATGGCGGGCGGATGCTGCTAACCACGACGCCGAGCTAACTCGAGATATCGAACGCATGCCACAACGGCGAGCCGAGGAGACGGCGTTGCGGGCAGAGCAGCGTCAAAGTGGCAATGGCGGGAGCGCGTTCGCTAACGACGTCACTAACGGCGCTGCCAATGGCGCGCGCGTTTGGGTGCCACGTAGAGAACGACCTAACTGACGGCGCAGCCAATGGAAACGTTTAGCGAAACATAGGACGAGCAGTTTTTCGTTTTGCCTAGAATTTTCACAGCTTTCGCTGTGAAAATTCCTCTCGCCGGGTGACAGGAGGCTGCGGGTGTATGCAATTCCGCGTTCTGCGTTACGTTGCCATTGAACGAGTACAGCCCCAATTCCATGGCCACTGGCATCCGTGTGAAGTTCAGTGGCTGCAGATGGATCATAATGAGCCAACAATGGGGGAGCCGTTAACAAGCGTACAAGGGCGGCGAAGGCTTTGGTTTGAGCAAAGCCCCATGTGAAAGTAGCGTCCTCCTTAAGTAAGTCGGTAAGTGGGCGGGAGGTTTAGGCGATATTCTTGACGAAACGACGGAAATACGAGCACAGTCCTACAAAGCTTCTTACGTCTGCGGTAGAAGATGGAACAGGAAAGTTCAGTACAGCGCGAACCTTGTCAGGATCGGGTTGAACGCCAGCAGCACTGACGAAATGGCCAAGAACAGTAATTTAACGGCGTTCCAAGTGGCACACTGGAGGAGTACAACTGCAGGCCGGTGCGTCGGAAAACAGCAAGAATGGCCGACAGACGCGTGAGATGACTCGCGAAAGTTGGTGAAAAGACTATCACATCATCTAGATAACACAGACATGTGGACCATTTATAGCCGCGAAGTAAGGAGTCCACCATTCTTTCTAAGGTTGCCGGGACATTACAAAGGCCGAACGGCATAACCTTGAATTGGCAGGGGCCTTCAGGTGTTACGAAGGCAGTTTTCTCATGGTCCATGTCATCTACTGAGATTTCCCAGTGGCCTGATCGAAGGTCTATGGATGAGAATTAGATGGCTCCGTGCAAGCACTCCAAAGCGTCAATACGCGGCAAGGAGCATACGTCCTTAGGCGTGATATTGTTGAGGTGCCGGTAATCGACACAAAAGCGCCAACGGCCTTCCTTCTTCTTGACAAGGACAATAAGGCACGCCCACGGACTGCTAGATGGCTTGATAACGCCCTTAGTCAACATCTTATCGATTTCTGTGTAGGATCACTTGGCGTTTAGCATGTGAAACACGGTACGGCCTGCGGCGTATCGGATTGGCATCTCCGGTGTAAATACGATGAGTGACCAACCAGTATCTGGGCTAAGGGCGGCCGTCAAGGTAAAAAATGTCGCGGCAAGTTTCCAAGACACGGCGGAGGTCAGCAGCTTATGTAGGAAGAAGGTCAGGCATTAACATATTTCTAAGTTCGCCTGTGAGAGTGGATGAATCGGAGGTTCTTGTAGAGGAGGACGGAATTTGGGCGTCAAGATCCAATATCTCGCAATCGTTCACAGGCGCGATGTCACCAAAATACATGCTTCTGGGAACAATTTCAGTCGAGCAGGTAAAATTAAGGAGAGGGTCCGAAGTCTGATTGTCTGTAACAGGGAGCACGGTACGGGGAACGGCCGAGTTCCTTTCAAGCAGTATGTCAGCGGTGGGACATAGCACATAGACGCCGTCTGGAACAGATGGGAACTACATTAGATTGACGTTACGTTGTGGCTTGAGGCAGCAGGCGGATGTCTTCGGGAGAGCATAACCGTGGTTGTGTGACTGGTGGACTATAGCAGCCGTGGGGCAGTTCAAGCTGAAGGACACTAGACGCGCAGCCAAAGAGGGCTGCAATGGGACGACAAGACGTCTAAGCCGAGTATAACGTCATAGGGGCATTGTTCCATAACAGCAAACAACACAGTGGTTGCCCGCGATGCCAATGCAAGCAGTGCACATACCAAGCATGGTAGGCGTTCCTCCGTCGGCGGCGCAGAGGGTGCGTGATGCAGCGGGTGTGAGAACTTTGTTCAGGCGTCGGCGCAACTGGGCACTCATCACGGATATGTGCGCGCCAGTGTCGATGAGTGCTGTCACACTACCATAATCGACTACAACGTCCATCAAGTTATGTTTGGTTGCCAAAGTGATCAGAGGGTTTTGCGTTCCAGTCGTCAATGCAGTGTCACCTCCGGGAGCTGCATCGCTTAGTTTTCCGGAGACGGGCTTCGGGGCTGCATCGCGGACGGTGCGCGACGAGCCTGCTGCGATACGGACGATGGTCGATGAGGTGGTGGCGAACGAGACTGGTGACGTCGGAATGAGGACGAGGGACTGTTCCAAGGGGCACGAACGTCATTGTTCGGCTCTTGCGGTTCAAATGGAGGCTGGTAACGACGCTGGCTCTATTCGGGGTGACAATAACTGGTGAATAGTGGTCGCAGAGGGTGGTCGGAGGATTGTTACATTGGCGAGCAACGTGACCGATACACCGGCAGGCGAAACAGATTGGCTGATCGTTTGCGGTTTGCCACTCGGCTAGATTTCAGTAGCGTGCAGGATACCGCTGACCAGTCGATGGACAAAAGGCATGAGACAACTGTGAAGAGGCAACGGCACATACACAATGGACTCATAGATTAACGAGTTCTTCGCGGACTATTGCCTGCACAAATGGTACTGTAGGCATGTTCTTAGACTCACTGGGGCGGGGAAGAAAGGCTGCAGGAGCCATGGCTTCACGTTCTCGCCGCGCTATCTGCTTCAGGTCGTTTGCTAATGATGGTTGTTGCATTCCGAGCCTGTCGTCACAAGAGGATGTCGCAGCTGTGGCTCCAAATGCATATTTATGTAAAAACGTTGCGAGGCGAGAAGGTGGGTAAGATTTCCGACGCTGCTCGACGAGCGTCCCATTCTGATTTCGTCGAAAACCTCCGACCCACCCCCAGAGGCACCGGCAACAGTCACCAACACAGCGCGCGTTCGGTGCGACGCGGGCAAAACACCGACGGCGTCGACAACAGTTCTGTGCGTTGGTGGTGCTGCTGCATGTCCAAGTTTATACAGCTGATAAAACTACTATCCTTACTCCGTACAGCTCTCTACTAATTTGCTATCGCAATTGGGGCTTCGCCTTTCGGGTGAAACTGCGACAAATTTTTACATAAAGAAGGTAGAGAGCAGCGCTTCGCAAACGAAGGCGCTTATTAGACGAATTTCCAACAAATACAGGGTCATGAAAGAAGCCGACACGAGAGGCCTCGCGCAGGCCTTCGTCATAAGCCGAATAGTATACTCCCTACCCTACACACATATCGACAAGCGGGAAGAAGAGCAAATAAACAGGCTCGTCCGCCAGGGTCGCAAATCAGCCCTAAACCTACCAGTAAGCACCGCTACAAACAAGTTAACCCCACAAAGCCCAATGTATAATTTTTGATACGCTGATTTTGGCACCGAAAACTCTGATTTAAGCACTGGAAACATTATGCAGGGCTGATACAGGTTTTTTTATATACCGGAGGGTGTTCTCAGTTGTGGATAGTTCTGCAAATCAATTACTAAGCAATTAATTACCGTAGTAATTAATGTGTACACAATTATTGTTTCATTGTTTTCTTTGTACTAATATACCCCCAAAACCGTAAATAAATGTGAATAAGCTGATTTAATTTTCTTTGATGTGGAACGGCATTCGGGCTTTGTGGGGTTAAACTTACAACGGATACACAATGCCGTAGCAGAGCTCAAAGAAGCGCAGCTCACTTCGCAAAGGGGGAGGTTATCTAAGGGAGAGCTATTCTATAAGCAGGGTAGGTTCGATTACAAGGTTTGGCAAAGAAAGAGGCGATAGACTCGTACCTAAGAGCATCTCGAAAATTCATGAAAATCAAAACAATCCCGCAAAACAATCATGCCAACCATCGCAAAGAGAGAAGAGCAGCGAGAGGCAAGGCACTACTCAAACACTACGGAGATGAAAAAAGCCGCGGCTTACACGGACGCAGCAGAACACCTTGATAGAGATGCCTTTTCGGTCGGCATAGTCGACCACGAGGGCACACCCATTTGCGCAGCCACAGTCCCCGTAAGGAGATCGAAGGACGCAGAAACTGTCGCAATTACTTTAGCGATCGCGTCCACGCAGGCTAAAATTGTTTTAGCGACTCAAGAACTTCTATCAGAAATTTAGCAAGAGAGAATGAATTTACTGAGAAAGGCAGAGAGGTTGGCCTGAGCTAGCATGCTTTGGCCTGCTACTCTGCACAGGAGAAAAAGGAAAGGGGCCAAAAAAGAGGGATGAAAGATGATGATGAGGACAAGGAGAAGGGATGCATATGCACCCTAACACAGTGGTTTCCTTAGTATTGCGTCTAGTCCGGTGACCTTTCAAGTAGTCCAGAGCAGCCCTTGTAACTATTGATGCTACTGTACGGTCACACAGTGCGGACAAAGTATTACTTTCGGACAACGTTCGCCTGCCAATACCTGCTAACTTCGAAGCCAGCGTCTTCTGCTGTGAAGCGTCGAGAGGGCAGTCGCAAAACAGATGTTGGAGAGTCTCAGACACTTGGCAGCGTTCACAGTTCAGGTTGTTCGTATGGCCAATCAGATGTGCATAGCGTCGAGTGAAGGCGACGCCCAGGCGAATCCGGTAAAGCATGCTTGCTTGGCGTCGTTTGACTTTAGCTGGGAGGCGAAAAGTCCTGCCACAGTCTATTTCCCGCAGGCGCCTGTACCGATGGTCTGGTTGAGCCCAGTAATGTGCTGCGCAATCTCGCATGAGCGTAGTCAGCAAAGAGTTTACATCGCTTCGCGAGTAAGGAATCTTCACTTCGACGGCTCTAGGAATAGCGGTTCTTGCTTCCGCATCAGCTTGCTTGTTGCCGGCCAAGCCGCAGTGACCAGGTACCCATTGGAAGGTAATTGAGGGACCGTTCCTCTGAGCAAGATCAAATATTTGTTGGATGTCTAAGAAATTTCGCAAAAGGGAGAATATGTTCTACTGCATACCGAATCATCAAAAGACGGAGCAGAACCAGACCGCTCAGCCAGATTGAAATCATATGGGTGCCTGCGCCCGCCTCCCATCCGGGAAACGAGGCCGTACACAACTACGTCCGAGGAATTATCGGCCGCGCACTGGGCGACACGGACATAAGATCGGCGAAGGACCGCATAGTCACATACCACGAGATTACTATGCACTATAGAAACCATAGGCTGCATTAACCCAACGCCGGACAAAACTCTCGACAGACAGGAACATGTAACATGAACCCAACTCCAAACAAACACTGTTGCGGATCGAGGTGGCGTTTGGGCCAGGAATCCACCAAGCCCATTGATATCCGGTAGTAGGAATGAAGGAAAAATGGTTTAATTTATATTATGTACACTGACTCCTGATACGGAAGCTTAATGAGGAGCTTAATAAACGTCTGAGTTCACATCAGGACACGTCAGAACGACCCTCACTGCTCCACAGGTCTACGCCTTTAATACTGTCGTCTTCCCTGGGATACTGGACTGGGGAGTCTGATGACGGTAGGTCCACCAATCACAATTGTTGAATCGGTTGCAAGATCTCTCCCAGGTTGACGCACCGTTCGGCTGGGCCCGCCTCCTATGTCACACCCCCACGCCCTCATTCTTTAGTATGCGTGGTCACCCGGGGAAACTGAGTTCGAAGCAGCTCCCATGGTGTTGGTCGACGATGGCCCCTTTCATCAATTAGCCGACTCTGCGTGAGGGCCCTCTTGTCAGGATCAGGATTAGGGTGATCTCCACGGTAATTACCCTATCCGTCGATGGCGGTTGTTGTTGTTGACTCGACGCGAGCTTCTTTGTTGACGCGTCACAGTCTATGACACGCCCGGTCGCTGTCGGTGCGCGCGCTCATGAACGGACCACCTCGTGGGAAACGTCCAAGAAATGGCGCTTGTCCAGGTTGAGACATAACAACACAGTACCCAACCCACATAAATGGTCAATCATATACCCAGATGTACACTATCCTACATGCCAGCCTTGCTCTCATCCAGAAGCAGATATTCCACATATATTATACGAATGCCCCGAGTACCCAGGTCCGAAGGCTGCGGTGACCAGCTCGGACCCTCACATCTAAAAGAGGGCCGTACTGCGCGCTTTGCAGGTCGCAAGACGCCACCTCACGGAGCTTCAATGCCAGGACAAAACCAGTCCTTAAGGAAACGAAGGGCTGAAGATGTCTGCGCAACCCCTGTTACTCTTCTAACAATTACGCCGAAATAAATTTTTTTCATTCATTATTGCCGAAGCCTCGACGTGCAGAGGGTATGGGGTCAACTGCCCAGCATCACGGACAGTCAGTCTGCTGTGCGAGCATCTGAGGTGCTTTCCTGAGGCCGGTGGTTGCTAGAGCGTGCGCAGCCAAATGTCCAATGCGGTCTCGAACTGCTTCGGATTAGACGACACAGTCGTGGCTACGCATTTTCTGACGTCACACAGTCCGTGCCGCACAGGCGGTTCCTGTAAGTGGGAGGGGCTTTAATAGGCAGCTATTTCAAATCGAAAGAAACGCTGTGAGGTATATAAGTATGTAACGAAATATTTGTATCCGACTCTCCCAGTGCCAGAATGCAGTGGAATGAAATGCAGCTACTCGAAGTATACGAAGAAAGGAACTGAGGTTCCGGTTTGTCCATATTCTTAGAACTAGCGATTAACGGTCACAGTTTGCCACATTTAACGACCAGACGTACACGACACACCACCGTAATAATTCACGAACACCTTACTTTGACCTGACTGATGCCTTCAAGCTTTTTTTTTCCCACACCCGCCATGGTGGCTTAGAGACTATGACGTTGCGTTGCTAAGCACGAGGGTATCAAATTCCGGCGTCGGCTGCTGCATTTCCGTGAAGTCGAAATGCGAAAATGATCACGTACCGTGCATTGGGTACACGTTATTAAACAACCCCAGGTGGTCAAAATTATTCTGGAGTCCCCCACCATGGCATGCCTTATAATCACATCACCGTTTCTCTTCGCAAAATTGCAGCATTTATTTGAATGTTTTCCCACGTACAATACATTTCTGGATATGCTTAGCGCGAACATTTTCTTAAAAGTTACTGTTGATATTTGTAATAACTGTTTTTCTATAATACCCAACTTGCTCGGAAATTGAGTCAGCAGCATTTCATGAATAAAACATATAAATAATAATGACGCCATTTATAACGTTCTCTTTCAGTGCTGCCCACTCAATCGGATCCCTTTCCTGACTACCAGCTCCTCTGCACCGTGAGCAGCAAGTTCACCTCACAGAGCGCTTATCCAACTGAAGGCTTGTGTGACTTCGTCTTCTACGAGTCTCTGTACAGTGGTCAGAAAAACAGGCTCGGCGGCCCCTACGACGATGGATTCAACCACTTCTTGGAGGGATGGGAGAACACGGAACTCGGAGTCTCGTTCTCCCCCGAGTAAGCACATGGTCCCGTACTTGGAAGCGGACGTCGGCATATTGTTAGCAGTCGCGATATCACAGCCTTTAAAAGAGATGGCGCAATCGTCTAGGAGTGCTCAAGGCATGGCCATTCAGCCAGCGTGGCAATGGGTGTCTACCAAATCTCTGCGTAGAGAGCTACTTTGCCGTCTTCTCCAGACAGCTGCCACGTCAAGCCCTGTTGCCATCCTGATGTAGGCGGCACAGACTGCTTCAAGAAGACGGCATCTGAGTGCGCAGTGAGGCAGGGCTACTTTCTTGCATAGCGAGCAAAGCGCACAGCGGAGTGCTGTTAGGAGAAGCCGCTGAATGGAGTCGAGTCTGTCCAGTTCGATTAACAAGACTTGCCATTGTGTGGAAGTCCAGTGGGCGTAGCTGGTGTTGTGTGAAGCAGGGAGCATGAGTGAGGTTTGTGCTAGAGAGAAAAACGCGTACTCAGAATAGCGATATGCCCAAGTCGGTGCTGTCTGATATGTCGTTTGCGTTGACGCAGATTAAGGAGTACTTGTCTTGCACTTAAAGTAGTGTAGTGACTAGGTGGCGCCATTCATTATTGGGACAGCAAGTATGTGGATACTCCAGGCGGATTTCTGCCGTCGTCGTGATGTTCAGTTGAAGTCCGTGGGCGATATAACATCGTCGCCGCGTGCCGTACGTATGCTGTATGTGCAAGTGAAAGCGTGCGAGGGTGCGCTAACGATGGCGTCTCAGTCTCGCGCGCGCAAGGAATGAAAGCGGCAAGGAAGCGCGCTGTCTACCGTCGCGCGCAAGGCGTGGGCGAGTGGGGTGGCGTTCTGCTTTGGCGGTGGCTGCTTATGGCGCGGCCGCGCACGCCTTATCTTGAAAGAATCGGCGATGGGGACAGAGTGCGCCTAGCGCTCATAGCTTCGTGGGCGCTTTGTTCTCACCGATCAGTTCGCGTTGAAGCAAAACACAGAGACTTTCGGGTAAGCCCGAGCCCGTGCAGTGCTCTAATCCAGCCTTGTCGCGTTCTCTCGCTCTGTGGTGTTTGGCGTCGACGTCGTAACCAGTATCAGGACGTGAACTTATAGCAACAAACTTCTTTATCTAACAGACGTGTTTGCACATGCTATTCCCTGCTTTGTGAATCAACGCGTGGCACGCACTAGGTCGGCTGTAAATATTTCCGTGCCGCGCCCATTCGGCATCGTTAACTCTCTATCGATGGTTTGAAACGCCGCTTTCGAGACCTTCCGCTCCGCTCACGGGCATACCGCGCCATCGGACGTGAAGGAGGAGAACTATATTTTTGTTTTTAAGCAGTTTGCTTTTTACCCGCGAGGCGGCGATCTTTAAACGCGCTTCGAAGTTTCGCGATCGTCAAAGCAGAACGCAAAAATGTCCGGCTCCGAAAACGGCGCGCGCGCTTCCGGAGATCGCAGATATCGCGATTCCGCTGCATCTGCGGCTGACCTTACCGAATCAGAGGACGCTGACTTTTCGCCTGATTTTGAGCCTGAAAGCGACGACGACGCAAACCAGCCCGGAACATCGGCGGCCGCCACCCGGTACGCCCAACAGAACTGCTTGCAGTTAAATTTTTGCAGCGAAACGCCTGTTCATTGAAAATTTTAGATTTTTTTCGGAGATCGTGCCTAATAGACGGCAATACATTTTGTATATCTCATAATTTTTGTAAATTTTTTTCTTAGTAGATAAAAGCGTGTCTACAAACTTTGTTTTATCGCACAATCTTGATTTTAACAATTTATATCTTTTTTATGACATACATCTCGTTCATAAAATATTTATGCGAGAAATGTGCATTCGTTTTGCTTTTCGGTTATGTATTACATTAAATATTGAGTGCAGCAGTTCCTTCAGAAAAAAAAACGTCTGCCGTAACTTACAAAAAACACCTATTTTCCCCATGGTAGGGAGAGCTAAAGAAGCGCGTTAAGGTTGCTGGGTGCAGTTCCTGTTAGCCTGGTCTTCACTGCGGTGCTTTCATGTAAAGGGTTAGAAGTTCTCTAACGTTTCTTGAACATAGAGTATCAACCTTGTAGTTGGTGGGAAAACTAAATGTTCTTTGTTCTTTTTATTTGTAGGAACCATACTGTTTTCGAAGACGCTACGACCTCTAACTTCAGGACGAGCATCCGTAAACTGCTGTATCGTGGAGTGAGTCATTTTGGAACACTTAATTTGCATGGAGTTTACACCGAAGAACGGACCCTGAGGAAATCTCTTCGGCTTCTGCAGGTAACTGGTAAAAACTTTTTTCTTTCTTTTTAAATTGCGGTTTTCTTTGTGCCTGTGCGGAGAACTAGTATTGAGGCATGCATCTACCATGCTCGTACAAATGCGAGACGTTAGCAGATGGGATCTTTCTGCTTTCTGCAGCAACCTCGAAGTAATCAGAGATTAATAGCAGATCTTTACCGTTACAGAAAAAAAGTAACTCATCACAATTAGAATTACTTATTTCAAAATGTAATTGATTATTGATACCTATTACGACCCAACGGAAATGTCCAGGAGTTGCTAAAACATAATCGATTACTTTTAGGAAGTAGTCTGTTTGCGCCTTCTTTTATAATTGCACGAATACTGTCATTAGAACAAACAGGGCTTGCACTTTCATTGTATGCTGCAGCCTTCACACGGTGTTTATCTTCTCAAATAATTGCTTGTCAAAATTCGCGCCGCATCGGAATGCAGTACCGCTGCGAGATGCAGAGAACTGCAAGCAATGCAGGCCGCGCGACGTGACATTAAGGTGAAGAAGCAAACACTGAGCGCCGGCTGTGCCTTTATGATCTGACTCTGTCTTCCGATCTGACTCTCTCTCTCTCTATCTTACGTATATATATATATATATATATATATATATATAATTACCTTTAAAGTAAGTCAAAAAGCCGGGAAACATGGTGAACCATGGGGGCCCAAAAAATTATTTGCCTTTGCATTTATTTCTTGACATTATATAAAATCTATATATGATACACGGACAAAAGGCAGTGAGTGCCCAGAGGTCACTGATCCCGGCCAGTATCAGCAGCGCAAGACACGTCAGAAAATGCACATTTGTTGCAGACGACGTTGCTAATTAAACAAAGATTTGTACTTTAAGTCTATATACAGCACACGCGTATCGGTAGTTAAGGCAATAGTATAGTGCCTAGAATATACTTATATTCTAGGCACTGTAGCAATAGTATTGTCAATGTTATATACAACGCAGTGCAATCAACATAAATGACTGGCAATACTCGCAAGAAAAAAAGACAGCATATGCGTTCAACCTTGAAGAATAACATCCAAATTTCCAGCGAAGCTGTTCCTTTCGAAAAGTTTCAATAAAAGTTTTAGTTTCCTGAATTATATCGCATAGTTAAACAAGTTACCGAGCACTTCTTGTTGGAAATCTTGAAAAAGCCAGTAATGCATTAAACACGCATGTTGCCTCGCCATAACACTTACCATGGTGTACTCCCTACCTCCTCATCCCCCTGCTACCCTGTCAAATTTCTGTAGATTTGATATCGGATGAGTCACAGTTCCCCCAGGGCAGCGGGATAAATTCTGCTTTGTTCGTATAACACATTCATAAAGCTCCGGATCGCTTGCTTGCGTAATTTACTGCAAATATCATAATTAGTCACCCTGTCTTTGAAGTTTACTTGCATAGTGCCCACACAGCACCCTTTATTTTCGCCAAATATAAACCAAGCATCTTGTTTAGTTCACCGAGGACATCGCTGAAACCAACTAGGAACGCCTTATCACGTATGCAAAATAGGAGGGGGGGGGGGGCGATGCCTCAGTAATTATTTGCAGCGCTTATAACTAGGCCAGGAACGTAAACATTTTGTCGCACTTACCATGACCGCTCTTCCCTTTCCACGAAATATAAATTGCTTGTAACCAACAGCTATGTCGGGACACTGGGAAGCATACCTGGAAGTGGCCATATCACACGCTCTAGCACTTTAATAAGATTTCTTTTAGAAATACTGTTTCATCCAACCTCATTTACCTTCGCAAATAGAGTTTTCATAGCGTATACCACCAATTTTCGCTAGATCTTGCCTTGGTGGCATTTACAGTTCAGTCAGGGCAGTGGGCTCAATTGTTCCCCGCTCGTTAGACAGGCTCATAACACACTATAGAGTGCTTGTATACGTAATTCATTGCGAAAGTCCCAATTACCCATCTATTTTGAATTTTACATACACATCAAACGTTACCTGGTCCTCAGAGTTACGTACTATAAAGAAGCTGCTTCCTTTAATTCAGTGAGGACACCAGGCGAACAAAATATATCATGTATGAAAAAGTAAAAAGTAAAAAAAAAAAAAGCCGGCATTCCCACGCCCTGTGGGAATCGATGTTATGCGAAGCAGTGTGCGGGGAGCCTACAAGTTAACGAAACGACCATGAGTGCACCAAGACGTAAGCTGCTTTTTCATGACCTACATGACACGCATGTCATGACATTCACGTCATGAGTCCTCAGCAGTTCCTTTAGCAATCACTAGGAGACCTTAAGGCAAAAACCTTAGCCATGCTCATGACTATGACTTCAACCATTGACTTTTAGCCTTTTCCTTCACTTAGCACCACATCCGAACCCATTCCATTGGTTTCTGAGTCTTAATCTTTTTTCGCTCAGTCATCATTTTTGCTGAGTCATGCTCATGAATGACTTCTACCACCATCGTTTAGTGTTTCCTTTACTTAGTACCCACGTCACAACCCATTTCAGTGTTTCTGAGAGTTAATCTTTTTTCGCTGAGTCATTGTCATTTTTGCTGAGTCATGGCCATGACTGTCTTCTACGACCATCCTTTAGTGTTTCCTTCACTTAGTACCCACTTCAGAACTCATTTGAGTGGTTTCTGAGTGTTAATTTTTTTCGCTGAGTCATTGTCATTTTTGCGGAGTCATTCTCATCACTTTGACTTTGAGCATCATCCTTTAGTGTTGCCTTCACTTATTACCCACGTCCGAACCCATTTCCGTGGTTTTTAGTGTCAATGTTTTTTCGCTGGGTCATTGTCATTTAAGGCGACTATTTTATGGCCTACATGACACGCTTGTCATGACATTCATGTCATGACCTATCATTTATGTTCATCTTATACCCGTGCCACACGGGCAAAGTAAAGTGCACTTTGAGCGAGTGCACTTCGCGGCTAGTGTCATTCGCAGGCTGCCACACGGGAACGCTAAGTGACACTCACTGCAGAGTGCACTCGCCGGCGAGTGTGTTCGGCGAAGTCACTTCTCGGCGGCGAAGTGTGTAGCCTCGTTAGCAATGCTTAGAAGATACATAAAGTGATATTGAAAGAAGAGTCAGGAGTAATTTTTAATAACATTGTTTTAAATTGCTAATGTTACAAGATAATAAAATGTGCCACACCGCAAAAAAAAAAAAAAAACAAGAATAGCAAAAAAACTCTCGCTCTCGTGCTGTTCACGACCACGCCGGATAATGACTGCGCAGTTGTTTGGCGGATCGAGTAGTTTTGACTGTTGCTGGTCAAGTTTCCGTCGTTGCCGGCGCTTATAAAGGTGGATTGTAAATGTTGTTTCTAACAATAATAAACAGTTTTTGTGCACACATTTTTATATTCGTAAATATATGCTTTCCCGTCTGACTCCCGGTTGTCAAGGCCATCAATTTGAAAGAACACTTTTCTTTCTCGTGTAGCAGCGCACCGCCAAAGTGACACTCAGCGCGCTGAAGTGCACTCGCTCAAAGTACACTTTACTTTCCCCGTGTGGCACGGGTATAACACTGTTGTGATAGTATGCCATTTTTCGTACCTACCAAGTTAACAAAACGAGTATAAGAGCACCAAGACATAGGCAGCTGTTTCATTACCTACATGACACACATGTCATGATATTCATATCATGACCTATCATTTATGTTCTTTATACACTCTTGTCAGAGTATGCCAATTTTGGTAAATACCAAGTTAACGATACGACCATGAGAACACCAAGACGTAGGCGGCTAGTTAGATAGATAGATAGATAGATAGATAGATAGATAGATAGATAGATAGATAGATAGATAGATAGATAGATAGATAGATAGATAGATAGATAGATAGATAGATAGATAGATAGATAGATAGATAGATAGATAGATAGATAGATAGATAGATAGATAGATAGATAGATAGATAGATAGATAGATAGATAGATAGATAGATAGATAGATAGATAGATAGATAGATAGATAGATACTGTCAAAGTGGCAAATATTCGCAAAGAAATGCTTCTCATTTAAAAACTGAGGTTTCTATCATTATTAGTAACCCTTCTAAATGAGCCAGAAACGTTAAAACTTGGCAACACATTGTACTTAAAGTGCTGTCTATTCCGTCAAAGTATAAAGTATCTGAAACGCAGAGTTCTCTTGGGACATTGGAAAACCTAGCTAATAACACCAGAATGGTACTTTCGAATACTTGCTTACAGTTTTTTTTTAAAGGCTGTATTTGATAAACACGCATTTACCATCGCGCATAAACTTGGTGTATTGTTCCCCGTATGTTCGCAAAAGTTGACTTCAGTTGTAGCTGTAACTATGACAGCGCAGCCGTCTATTCTATTGAAAAAGGCGAATTTAATCCAATCATTGGTCTACATATTGTCTGCATATCTATACTGCCTGTATATCTCCATTCATATCTACTACATCTACTACATATCTATATACACCGTCTACATATCTACACTGAACATTGTCTACATATGTACAGCGTGGTCCCGTGTTCTTTCTCTTGTCCCTGTCTTTTTACTCTAGTAATCATGTCTTATTATGCTCCTTACTAACTAGCCCAACTTTCTGCCTTACCTACATAATGCCCATGTCATGCCTACAATTTTCCCCAGATATAAACAAGATGTGTGGTTTAGCTCACCGAGGACACCGGAGAAAAACTACGAATCTTGTTTGATGCACGAAGACACATGGGAAAACGAGGGTTTAGTAATTATCGGCTAACACTTGAATTTCAGCAGGAAAGTGAAAGTTTCGCAACGCATTGAGCTTAAAATTCTCCCTGTCGTCACGGAACTTCAAGTCTGCATCTCCTGCAGTTGTTTTAGGAGTCTGGGAAACATTTCGATCATGGAACACTTCAATGAGTAACTTTCTACAAAGGCTGTAATGAACCTAGACAGAATAAACATATATCGCTCGTCACTCAGAACATTGCTTCATACTTCGAATGACTAAAAACCGTTGCACACATAGTTTACAGGGATACCAGGGGGAAACGACTAAATACGGTGTATAAAGCATACAAATTTGGAGAAAGCGAGTATTCAGTAACAGTTTTTCGAGCACATAAGCAACCTACACAGTTCAAATTTTCGGTACGCGTCACCAAAAAGCGGCTTTCATTTCTTCAAAATATAAAATATCTGCTGCTCTTGCTCTTGCCGGGAAACGAGTATTAGTGTAGCTCTTATTTAGAAACGGCCTGAACACGAAATCGAAAATATCAGAAGGGACACATGCCTTTTGAAAAGCTTCAGTTCAGTGTTCTATTGGAATTGAAATGGCTCTACACGTTCGACCAAGGTCATTTTCACGAAAATATCTACGATAAGTCGTGATTACACAATGATATTTGACAGTTAGACTTGTAAGTCGTTTAATTAGATTTCTGATGTTCATAGCATACTGAGACTGCAATGTCTATCTGCAATGTCTGCAATGTCTATGAGACTATCTCTGGACGGAGATTCAACAGTTCCAGCATTTCATAATCCAACTATTTCATGCCGTAAGAGGCACACCAATCGTTGGGCGTGGCTTATTATAATACTTCATCCGGACCTCTCCATTCCCTCGCCCGCAGGTTAAATATAGCAAGCCGCTTGCGTTTTCAAATACGCTTAGGCGGTCCCAAAAAACTGGGCATGGTGCAAGTAACGCAAGCGACAATTTGATAGGGCGGGAACTGTCCAGTGCCAGGCCTTCTCCGCAATGCGAGAGCGTGTATGGCGAATCCCGCGCGTCGCCCGCTACAGCGCGTCACGAGGAGACACAAAAGCCAATCCTCGCTGCCCAAGCAGGGGATACGTATTAAAGAAAAGCGTTACTTACGTGGCCACTCTATTAAGAAAATTTAACTTCAGCTGTAGTTTTGTTGGTCTTTCCGGCTTGGAAACGAAAGTGCCCGCTTTCAGAAGTGAAGGGGGGGGGGGGGGGGGGGCAAATGGCATACTTTGCCCCCTCCCCCCCCCCCTCTACTTTTGACAGTGCTGTTCTGCGGTAGATACGCCTATGTGCACGCACTGCGAACTATACAACTATACACAAATTCCGCTATTATGCTTGAGCAATCTCTCTTAACGAAACGCAAGAATGTTACCATCTTTTTACTCCAAGCACATAAACAAACGAGGGAACATATATTCCACTTTCACAAAACGGGAAAGTGGCCGCGTGCAAATATCTGCAACAGTGTTTCTTGAGAAACGCCTGTGATCCTCTACTTGAACGTAGGGCTTTGTGAGGCATGGCAGCAGTGTGGCAGAAATGCTTGAGGCGCACAGTGGTTTGCAATCCTCTGAGGTGCTGACCCAGCAATACCGTCAATCACATGTGGCAAGAAAAGGATAAAAAGGTGCAGATCTTGGAGTCTGTATATGTTAAGCGAAATTTTTGTGAAGCGGTTAATGAAATGCTGAAATTTGTTCATCTTATTCCGGCGTCTTCGGCGTAAAGGAAACGGGTTCGCACGCACGTGCCTTAATTAACGCACCCGTGCTACGAAATGTGACGCTCACCTCCTCGGAAAAAAAAAAAGCTAATTGGCGTTGACCGGATAGAAGTACACGTGCGATTGTGGCCTAAACCGCGCTGTGGTGATGGGGGACCGAGGTTGGGAACCACCATCGGGCACGGGATTCAATGTTTCTGGCGAGCCATTGGGCTAGACAGCAGCAGCACTGAGTATCCACGGTCGGGAAAATACGGGAGGGTTCGCAAACTCAGCTTCGATTTAGTAACAGCGTATAACATGAAGCACGCGCTTGGACACACGAATGCGACAGATTGACACTCAACTTCTGTACCTCGGCACAATGTAAATATGTCGGAAATTCAATGTACGTTAAATAGTCCTGGAAAGTTTCCTCCACGTAGGGTGTTATGTTTTAACGACTACAATTGCTCTGCAATTCTCGCGGGAAGAGAGCTTTACTTTTTTTTTATGCCGACCTAATTTCTGTTGAGAATTGGCGCGGCAAAATACAAAAAAAAAAGGAAGCGCGTGCTGCCTAAACTCGCAATTATTAGCATCAAGAACAGTTCGCTACATTTGTTACGCGTGATAACACGCCGCATTTCGAAGCCCGCAGTGCCACTGTAGGCTGAATTGTCGGTGCGATAACACTAAACTTGTGTTCGAGACGCCGTCCAATAAAAGACACAATAACTTCTTAATGGGCCCCACTATTCTATTCCCCAGGAAATTTTTTACTTAGTCACGGTTCTAACGGCCGATCTGAGCAAAGGATATACCGTCATTGGAATTCTCTGTGAGATGGATGAACCTTGCTCGACGCTCGCAGAATATTTCAGGCAAGTGCAGTGTTAACATACATTGTTTACGCGACTATGCAACACTACGTCAGCGTTTTTCAGCTAGTCACTGCTTTTCAGTTTATTCATTATTTCTGTGCACAGTCAATACTTGCCCTTCGAGATCTGCGCCGTAATTTCGGAGGCCACGGTAAACTTATGACCGTCGCCGCCGTCATCACTGAAAGGAGCCGCGACTGAACCGTCTTTCACGTTCAAACGAAGACGAACACATCTCCCAACAATCTCCAATTACCTCTGTCGGGCATCGTCCGACCAAATCTCATAGCATTCGCCTATCTTATCGTACGTACCACTTAATCCTCTGCCATTGTAATGGCTTTGATTTTCTAGGCTAGGCGCCGATTTGGCTATTCTATGTAGACAGGTAATTAATGGCTTTATGCATTGCGTGAACACCGCAACTCAACTTTCATGATGTGAAGGAACCAAGCCGTCAACCCGGGGGTGTCTGTGAGCCCAGAATCACGCAATGAGACACCCTCCGAGCCACAATGCACCAAACTAATTTACTGGCGGACAATTCAGTAATCAACATCGTGGCGCGTGAGATAAAAAACAAAGAAAGCACAATGCTTTACGCGTTGACAACAGTGACGTGTTTTAGGCGACAAGAGTGAAGACCTGTCACTTAAAGGGCATGAGAAATTACAATACTTAGATGCCAAGTACGCTGCTCGCGGAGAAATGCCCGCTTTCTGAGCATTTTGCGGCCAATACTTGTACTACATGAGGGCTGTCACGTAATATGTCAGGTCATAGGAATATATATTTCATAAACTGTCGAGACGAGTTCTACTAATATTAGTAAGCTTCAGTTCGGGCTGCGTTGGGGACCGCTACCACTCTCAATTACCTCTCGCCGGAGTGATCACAACCCGGGCAAGCTGTAGCATGTGGCGTGTTTCGCGTCACAGCCTTGGGGTATCGCCACCATCGAAACGACGACAGCGCACCGCCGGCGGCGGTAATTGAAGCGTCAGCTAAGCCTTTATATAGTAAGCTTCATTTGTAAAGGTTCAAACTAATACATACAAAAAAATCGCTTTTAACTTTTAAACTGTTTGACGCAAATTCAGCTTAAATGCTGGAAAGTTTTATGTCGTCACAACTTCTCAAATGGGTGACGGCAAGAGAAAGAGTGGGCCAGAGTGCGCAGTGTGGACTGTAAGACGAAGAGTCGCGACTTAATTTGCCCTTATCAAGGTTACGTCTTTACTTTCAAACCAAACTGCCGTTTGTTGAATATTGTAAACAAATAGTGTGACATCTTCAGCAACAAAAGTGGAGGAACTTTAGCGGCATACCAGCCGAAAGAACCTAGGTGTATATTTACGTGGAAGCTTTAGTACGGGAGCTTTTAAATACATAGGAACGGATAAATATTTTGTTTAGGGGAGGGGGGAGGGCAATACCTTCGTTTACTTTAAGAATATTATTGATTATTTGAAAACGAGACCGATGAATTATCAAGTTTGCAATTCCGAAACTCGGGAATAAAATTATGTCGCAATAATGGCAACTGCTGCTAATAATATATCTCAAGTGAACGAAATTGTTTTTATGAGTAACTATTCTAGAAAACCCTCCTAATAATTGTAAATATGTTACCTAAGCCTTGAATTCATCTATCACACTCACACGCCTCGTAGAAATCATGTGTGAAAACAGACATACAAACTAAAAGCAAACTAGACAGCAAACAGTTTTAACAGAGACTATCTGACGATGAGCCCATTTAGCTGTAAATATTTGTGCTACGCAATGGTTTACAGTCAAATGGAGCCCTTCATTCTTCAGGTTTACTGCAGGGATGGCGTTCTGCCTGGCAGACGTGGTGCCTTTGGTAACACATAGTGGCCTGCCCCAGTAATCATGCTGTAGTTGACTATAGCCATTGGATAGGCATGCCACATTCGGCTCCACACGTGTGAGGGGAACTGGCTACACTCTGAAGGCTAAGTCATAAATGTATGTTCGCAAATGCAGGCATTACCGAGTCATGAGCGGTAATGCACAGCTGTCTTTGATAAGGGCACCGTCACTGCATTCTACTGGTGCAAACATATGGCGCTGCAACTTGGAGGCTAACAAAAAGGCTTGAGAAGAAGTCGAGACCGCGCAAAGAGTGATAGAACGAAAAATAATAGGCGTGGCGTCAAGAGACAGGAACACAGAGTGGTGCAGATAAGCCGTCAAACGGGGTGCTAATATTCTAATGGACTATAATGGCGAATTCGGCTGGTTCCTACCGGGATCCGCCTCGAATTGCAAGAATGTGGAGCGCACTCTATAGATAGGAACCAGAGTAAGCACGCCCGAGTTGAACGCTCATCCGCTTGCCAGAACAATCTGAGGCGGGATGAGCAAACAAGTGAGCGCTTCTCTTGTAAACAACCAAGGCGCGCATGCGCTGAGGTATACCCGCCGTGCGAGCAACGGAAGCTGCAGGAGCCACGTGACCGGAACTCCTCCAGATCTATAGGTGTCGCTCTCAGTGAAAGCGCCAACGAGTGCTGCTAGCTGGAGCACGGCGGTTTGAACATCATCAACATCATCAGCCTATATTTATGTCCACTGCAGGTCGAAGGCCTTCCCCTGTGATCTCCAATTACCCCTGTCTTGCGCTAGCTGATTCTAACCTGCGCCTCCATGACCTAACTTCATCACTCCATCTAGTTTTCTGCCGTCCTCGACTGCGCTTCCCTTCTCTTTGTATCCATTCTGTAACTCTAATGGTACACCGGTTACCCATTCTACGCATTACATTGCCTGCCCAGCTCCATTTATTCCGCTTAATGTCAACTAGAATATCGGCTATCCCCGTTTGTTCTCTGATCCACACCGCTCTCTTCCAGTGTTGCCAGGTCGGACGAGGTGCCGTAGCCCAAAGCTAGAGAAATTGTAGCCCAAATGTAGCCAAACACAAATAAAGATAAAAAAATTTCGTAGCCAAATATAGCCATTTTTATTTGCAGTTTTATTTGTGTACACATTTGCACATTCGACTACGGCAATCCTTTTTTGCACAACCCGTCGGAACAAAATGTCTGTGCCGCCGTGGCGGCCGACCCTTGACCTCAACAGCGACATCAAGCTTGCATACAGAACACTTTTTGGTTGGCCCCGGAAGCTCTCAAGTTCCAGCGAATCGCTGCAGAGGGGCGAAATCACAGTGCTTTTATTTTATGGCAGATATTATTAGGCTATTATTTTTAGTTATTTACAGTAATTATTGACTACGAACCCTGCGTTAACTGTCGTGAGCGCAAAATAATGTTCAGCATCATCGACCTCTCAAGTGACCTCTGAGTTAGCCGCAGAAAAAGTTCAGCTTTCCAGCGGTCTACGACGGCGACGCGCCCACGGCTTCTTTTTTAATGAGCCAAAACCAGCCTTTCGCACGATGATATCTCGTGTTATTTCTCTCATCGTCCTTTAATGTTTTCTCGTTTATTTTCTTTTTTTTTTTCATTTAGCGTGGCCTGGGTTAGGTAGTACACTCTATATATAGTGTCCATTTACATCAACCAGGCCGCCATCTGAGGTCTCTATCACGCCAAGAACGTGTGTTAAAAAAGTGTCAGACAGCAGATGACACTCACTGTCAGAATCGGTACAAGCGAAACTGCGCAATTACTGCGCAAAACGGCACACCAGTGTAAGAAGCGAGCAGTCGTTTTTGGCGACGAGCACGTCCCGAACGTAACTCGCTCGAAATGGCGAAATGACCTACCACGAGGTCACAGAGCACTACAGATTAGCACGCCGGCAATATCCACTCCCGGATAGGTCCCTCATGTCCGCAGAGGCAGTCACGTGGCACCGCCTGCAAGCCAGGAACCACATGTCTCCCAGATGGAGATACCTCACGCAAACGGGAAATCCGTAGGACCAATTCTGAAGATTCTGCGATAAAATAGGAACTTTAAAGCATATCCTATGGGAGTGCAGCTACTCTCCGGGATATAATTTATTCGCGGACCAAGAAGCATGGGAGACCGCGCTTCATAGCAAAGACCCGGCGGCACAGGCCAACATTGTCCGTCTGGCAGCTGAAGTGGCAAGCCGCTTCGTCTACTAGCCCCTGCCCCTTGGAGTGACATCAGGCTCCCTGGATGCCTACGAGCGGTACCGGAGCTCCGGTGTCACCCCTTACGAATAATAACAGTTTTCTCACTCACTCATGCCAACGCCACCATATGATTGCATGGGAGGCATGACGCCGTGGGGGACTCCGGATTAATTTTGACCATCTGGGGTTCTTTAACGTGCACCTTAGTTTAGATGTACACGGGCTTTCCTGCATTTCGCCTCGATCGAAATGCGGCCGCCGTGGCCGGGAGTCAAACCCGCGTCCTCGAGCCAGCAGCGTGACACCGCGCCTGCTAAGCAAACACGGTGGGTGATGTTCACGTGAGGTGGTGCACTGATGTCATCGTGGAAAACATGCTTCGATATTAGCACAATGAGTACCTGCATCTGTGGCGTTACGGGCAAATCATCTATAAGTAACAGCAACTGGACCCACCTTTGAGCTCGGGGTCTCGCTCCCATTATTTTTTATACTTTCTCGCATACTTAGCCAACTTCCCCGTGGTTCGATTATCCTCTCCAAGGAGGATCCGATCTTAAGTCTAACCTATAGAAATGAATATCGAATGTAAGCCCGAACAAAAATTCGTCTCACAGGAAAAGGGAAATGGCAGTAAAGATTAGAGTGAGAAACGTGGAGCAGAGAGAAACGCGTGGAAACGTGAGCACACTGGAGCGTATTTTCTACCCGTGCTTTCTTTCTTTCATGTCGGCGCCACGATTGCCCGACCATATTTTGTTGCTCTCCCTTTCTGAGCATAGCCATGTTAGTACAGTGTACTGTGAAAAACCCTCTACTCCCAGGCTCATCCCGATGCCTGGGGACCGGGTGTCTGACCGGTGAATTCGCGCATGCACACACGCACAGCCGCGCTGCCGGCTCAGCCAGCTAAAACATTCGAGATTTCTTTCTACTCGATCAGAGCCACCTCTGGAGCGTGAATTAGGGGGCCACTTATAGCCCAAACATAGCCAAGTTGCAGATTTTCAGTAGCCCAAATATAGCCACATAGCCAACTCGTACAAGTCGACGCAGAAATTTTTTTTTCTGTAGCCCAATTTGGCTATATATAGCCAAACCTGGCAACACTGCTCTCTTCCTGTCTCTTAACGTTAGGCCTAACATCTTTTGTTCCATCGCTCTTTGTGCGGTCCTCCACTTGGTACTACGATAGAACAAGGCAAATGTTTCGAGCACTCGATTCCGAGAACCGGAATATAGCTCACATTAGAGCACTGCACGGGCCCGGGCCGGCCCGAAAGCCCGGGCCCGGCCCGGCCCGCGGGCCGGGCCGGGCCGCCCGAAGCGTTTTGCCGGCGGGCCCGGGCTGGGCCCGGGCTTGAAGCCGCGGGCCTGGGCCGGGCCCGGGCTTGAGGCCGCGGGCCAGACTCGGGCCCGCTCATTAAAAGGACTAAGTCGGGCCTTCGAGCACACGCGAACGTTATGCATTGCATGGTCTAAGGTATTTTGTGCCAAGCTGAAGTGACACGTGCAGAGAGCTGGCTCTTAGCATACCTTACTAAAGAAAAGCGAAAAACAGATGAAGTTCTATTTCTTGTCTTGTCCACAAAAACGAACATTGCTTCCACGTGAGGAAAAATAAATTATACAAAAAAGCACTCTTCAAACAATTTCCACGGTACCGCTTTTGAGATTACATTGTGACCACTGTCGATACTCTTAAATTATTGTAGGGCTAATGCGAAGAGTATCTATTTCTACTGGTGCGCTTATTTTATGATGAATGCTCATGAATTCGCCTGTATATATATATATATATATATATATATATATATATATATATATATATTCGTATAGCAAATGACCTCATGGATCAAACTTGTACGATCAAGCTAAATACATGCGCACCAGGGGAACAATAACAGCACAATAATGGGCCAGAGCTGGAGGTGAGGTTGACACATATGGTACAATCTGTAAGTAAACAAGCTTTTGATGCTCGCGTCCTTCGTTGCGCCTATAGAGCTGTAGACCGCATTATACAGGGTGTTTCCGTTAACTTGGGCCAAACTTTAAAAATATACAAATGCTTCGTAGAACGACGGAAACAAGGTAATTTTGTTTGCCGTCGCTTGTAGATACGCAGTTTATTTTTTGCAATTCACCTAATTAGATATTTAGTCTTAATTAATTAATCAACTTCTCAATTATTTAATTAGATTAAAAATGTAAATGAGAACATTGTAGAGCACCATGAGAAACTCCCGATACAGCTTTATGTTGCTCAATACGTGCAACATAATGTTTTTTTTTTTTCGAATGAGAAAGAAACCCGCGCATACACGCAAAGTGCCTCGAGCGGCCAGTCGCGCGGTCATTTTGGGTGTATTCGCGAGCTTGCTACAGACTCGGAAAAACACTTATATGCAGCACGTATTGAGCAACAGAAAGCTGTATCGGGAGTTTCTCATGGTGCTCTACAATTTACTCATTGACACTTTTATCTAATTATAATAACTGAGAAGTTGATTAATTAATTAAGACAATTGTTATCGAATTAGGTGGATTGCAAAAAAATAACCTGTGTATCTACAAGCGACGGCAAACATTACCTTGGTTCTGTCGAGCTACGAAGCATCTGCATATTTCTGAAGTTTGACCCATGTTAACTGAAACACCCTGTATATGACTATCCTTCTGGTCGAAGGGCTGATGTTAAGGCGTGTGTAAACTTTAAATCGCCTTCAAAGCGTCATATTATTTTTTGCTTGAGCAGTGAGGGAATTAAAGGGACATTCCTTGTCACAGACATCTTAAGTTCGGAACTGTGTTGCTCGAGGCGCACACCTGAACCATCCCAAGGCGCAAGCGCGTGTAATGCGCGCCATCCCGAAAATGAAGGCCTTGCCGCCTTGCAGCGACCACTGCGAGATTTTGCTAAATCCTGACACGTGGGCAGAAATAAGAGGCGCGCGAAGGAAGAAGCGCCTAAGAGACGACCTCCGTTGCTAGGCGACAGCCGGCTAGGCGGAGCATGCGCACAGCGCGGCCCACCCATAAGGAACCTCCTGGCACCTGCGAGGAGCTGCTTCGTGCGTAACGTGGGACCAACGTCGCCATCTACTGAAAAAGAGAGAAAAAAATAGGCTTTGGCTGTTCTGTCGCAGCTCGTAAGAGCGCGCTGATGCTTTTAACGTGTTGGTTACCGGCGTTATATAGTTCGTAATTTGTCTCCCGTACACGTGGCACCATGAATGCTGCTGTATTAAGAGATAAGCTCGCTGCCGGGAAGCTAAAGCTTGTCTCCAAGCAAGTTAAGAAAAGCCAGGTTTGGAAACATTTTCTGGAAGTGGTTGACGTGCACACCCTATCACCAGTAGGACATGTGCAGTGCAAAAGCTGCAAAGCTTTCTTCGCATATGATGGCGGGAAGACAGGAACGTCGCACCTGAACCGCCACAAGTGCAAGGCTGCAGATGACACCGCTGCCATTACTTCGTTCTTCACCGAGACCAAACCCCAGGTTTCATCTACCGTAAAGGGGAATCTAACGACTGCTTGCGTCAAGTGGTGCGCAAAAGATATGCGGCCATTTGACGTTGTTTGCGACGACGGTTTCCTAAAGGTTGCCGACGAACTGATTGCTATCGGTGCCAAGTACGGGTGCATATCCGCGAGGACCGTGATTCCGCATCCTACGACGGTGTCTCGCAGGGTGTCCGAAGTTGTGAACGAGCTCCGAGAAGCGGTGATGCCTGAGATCCACTCAGCGATGAAGGAAGGTCGCTGCTCGATGACCCTTGACATGTGGACCGACGACTACAAGAAAGTCGCCTATATCACTGCAACGGCGCATTACGTGAGTGTGAAATGGGAACTGAGGAGCCTTGTTCTGTTCACTAGTGATTTTCCCCCCGAGAGAAAAACGGGAGAGAACATCCGTAAAGAGGTTGTACGAAGGAGCGCGAAGTTGAGGATCGATGAAGGCATGTTAAGCAATGTGGTGTTCGTGACAGACCAGGGTGCCAACATGATTAGCGCGCTGCGTCCGTATGCCAGAATGAGCTGCTGTGCTCACGTCTTGAACACCGTTCTTCGGAACGCGTTTGATGACGGGTACCTCGCTGAGGAACTGCCTGACCTTTTGGAACAACTGAAAAAAGTGAAGGCTGTCGTGACTCTTTTAAAACAGAGCGGACTGACGAGCCAGCTACCACACGGTGTGTGCCAGGAGATATGCACGCGGTGGAATTCGAAACTCGCCATGATCAAGTCCGTGCTAACTCAGTACGATGCGATAGAGAACCTCCTGAATTAAAGGGGTAATCTACTCTTGGAAGACGTCAATAAGGCCTTGTTGACGGAGGTCGTCGAATTCTTGGAGCCCTTCAAGGAGGCCAACGATAAGCTTGAGCAGGACAAAGTCGTAACGCTGCCCCTTGTATTGATGTACTACACCAAACTGAAGAAGCACCTTACTGCTGCTTCGACAGACTCACCAGAAGTGTGCAAGCTCAAGTCGAGGACGTTAGAATTTCTTCAAACAAAAATGCAAATAGGAGAACTTCACAAAATCGCAACGTTCTTGTGGCCGCCTTTCCGCCATCTCCGCGTGCTTGAGGAGCAGGAGAGGAAAACTGTTCACGACAGAGTACGCGAATTGTTAATTGATGTACATCTGCGTTTTCCACAAAGAGAAATGAGCACTGACCAGCCGGATAATGGACCCCCAGCGAAGCGTACGTTCCTTGACGAATTTAAGGAGTGGCACGATGCTGTGGAAACTCAGCCAGCCGACAGTGAGCTTGACAGTTACCTTCGGGACAGTGACTCGTGTGAGGACATTGAGAAACTGCTTGAATGGTGGGAAGGCCAGTGTAGTAAATACCGTGGGCTTTCATTTCTTGCAAGAAAAGTACTTTGCATCCCATCGACGAGCGCCAGTAGCGAACGCAATTTTAGTGCAGCTGGGTACGTACTCCAAGAGAGGAGGACCTGCTTGAAGCCGGAGAGCCTGGACAACCTGCTGTTTTTGCACAAGAACATGTAAATTTCTTCCTTTTGCTGGCCTTTTCAGGCTTATATTGCTGTGGCATCGTTTTTGGGTGCGGTCTTTTTTGTGTCACCGGGCGTTATTTTAAGCGTATTTTCTATATTTATTTGATAAAAAAGGAGAAACCTTTTATCTGTAATAGCATCAAGTGTGGTGTGTGACAGGTTGATTATATAATTATATTGTACGGGGTAATTACGTTTCCGTGTCAACGTTAGAATATGAACGATTTATATTTCATCTGCTTTTGCTGGCTGTTCACCATATATAACGTTAAGCTTTTTTATCTTGCTGGAACAAATTATTATTCAAGAGCCTCTTTTAAAAAATGTGTAAGTAATGTTTCCAACGCGAGTGTAGAAAAGAGCATCAAAGAAAATATGCCGGGTTTGCTTCTCTCCGCTTTTCCATTTTAGTTGTACACTCCTTTTAAATAAATTTTGTTACCATGTTTTATTGTCACTATACTTTTATTGTAATGACTTTTCATGTACCAAATCTCATTTATATTCCTTGGTATTACATACCAAAACCACAATAAAATTACGAGATACGCCAATGTGGGGACTGGATTAATTTCGACCACCTGGAGTTATTTAACGTGCACCTAAATAACACGGGTGTTCTTACATTTCGCCCATATCGAAATGCGGCCGCCGTGGCCGCGGGAATACCACCCACGTCCTAGGGCTTAACAGCGCAACAGCTTAACCGCTGAGCTACCACCGAGGGTAAAGCAACATTTCGATGCATGTACACACCTAATTTTCCGTGTGATCGCCCGCTACAAAGCGCAAGGCATCAATAATAATCACCATCAACAAATATCCTCTAGCGGGCCCGGGCCGGGCCTGTTCATGAACACGCGCGCCCTGGCTATGTTTAGTAATGAACGCCCGGGCCCGGGCCGGGTCCGGGCTTGGAACCGTGGGCCCGGGCCGGGTCCGGGCTTGGAGCCATGGGCCCGGGCCGGGCCCGGGCTTGGAGCCATGGGTCCGGGCCGGGCCCGGGCTGGCCTCGGTCATGTACGCCCGGGCCCGGGCCGGGCCCGGGCTTGGTACCACGGGCCTGGGCTGGGCTCGGGCTTCATAAAGCGGGCCCGGGCCGGGCTCGGGCCGAAAAATCCGGCCCGTGCAGTGCTCTAGCTCAAATCGCCATTGCGCTTTGGAGCGCTCGAAACAGACCCGCCGAATTTGCTGTAAGAGAAAGAAGTGAAATGACTATGTAATGCTTAGAGCAGATAACCGGCGGCCTATTACACTTTAAACTAATTTACACCGTTAAGAGTGCATAATGTTTTAGATCTGCCTAGTTCACTCCATTAACCACTTTATGGGAGTAAACGTGTCAGTTAGGGAGTTATAAACGATGTACACCCGTATACACCCTGAGGTGTGCAAATTATTTTACAGTGCAGAATGAGATAATTGCTGTCAAAGGAAGGCAAGCACAGCTGAGGATGGATGAGAACTAGGTGGCGTAAGGGAAGTGGAAAATTTCCATGGATATGATGTGGTCTGCTGGCGCAAGACAGGAGTTATTGGATATCGCTGGCCAAACGCCGCCGTCCTGCAGTTCCCATAAATAGAGTGATAATGATTAAATGCTCAACGAAGTCAATGAGGGGAGGTAGGGTCACCGTGGCTCAATTGGCGGATCACTCATGAGGCGAGCGGCTGCGTCACGACAGCAACAAAATGAGACGGCAACGACGTAAGTATGACAGCGGATGGCTTGACGGCTGATTTTTATTATTAATTTTTTTTTTTGGGGGGGGGGGGGGTCGCGACGAAAGAACTGTTAGAAGCTCTTTCGCTACCCCTTGGGCTGATCTCGAAGGCCGTGCACTATAACGCAGCGTTTTCAAGCGCTAGAGTCAACAAGGGTAGAACGAGAACACTTCGCAGGCTCTCGCATTTACAAGCAACTTGTTGCTATATGTGTCGTGAAGAACTCGACATACAGTGCATGATTAAAATTGACTGTCGCCCGCGCCTTTCATTCGCGAGTCTGCGGCCGAATGGCAAACTGACGCATACGCACATGCCCTGGCTTGTGTTGTGCAACGTGCACCACGAGCCAGACGTCGGAAAGAGCCAGCTAGCGCCGGCAGAAAGGAATTATGCGGAAGCGTAAATTCATTTTCATTGAAAGGGGCCGAAACAGCTAGCCAAAGAAACTTTGCACTCAAAAAAACTAATAACCGGCCTTCAAAGACGGTAACATCACTGTTATTGCGATAGCAATTATATGGTTGTCCGAGCGCATTTCTGTCATCGTCGGCCGCGCGGGCCCTATCTTGAAAGCGATCTGCGATTGGGGACAGAGTCTAGGTGTGCCGAAGGATGATAGGCTCGTCGGCGCCGTGTTTTCGCTGCTTAGTTAGCGTTGAAGCGAGAGGCAGCAGGAAGGTCAATTCGCTCGCTGCAGCCGCCGCGCTTCCTCACGCCAGCGTTTTGACAGCGAGTGTGCGCGGTCATCAAGTGAGATGTGTTCATGTTTGTTTGTGCGCGGGTGAGACGATACTTGTTAATTCAGTTAGTACGCGAATGTGCACAAGCTTATAAGGCCGATAACACTACTATCCTTACTGTAATAATTTGCTATTGCAAGCGATGCCTTGCCGGAACTGAGACTTATTAATGCGCTAGCATTAGCAGTATCAAAGCGGGAAAAAAATTCGGCAGACACAGTTAAAGCTGCCTACGTAAGGGAGTGCGAAAACATATTACAGTCGCTTTGGTGAAATGTAAGTAGAGAGCGCACGTGATGGGAGCGTCGCTGACGAGTTGGCTGCGTTCGTACAGGGTTAATCTCTCCACGGTTGTCAACGAACGCTCTAGGTGCACCTTTAGTCAGCCAGTACAGTGAAGACGCCATTGCGTCAGGGAAGTGTGCTCGTCTCGCTTCCCTGACGAACCCCCTTGAGAAATTTGACGGCAATCCGAGCATTTCTTGGCGTGTTTTACTCTTTGCGCCGTCGGCTATTTTTGGTACCAGCTTCCGGTCACGTCGATGGATTTTGGCGTAAAGTGGCATATAACGCTTCCGCATAAAAGTGTATGCGTGTTAAGTATGGTAAATCGGTCATGCACTTGGTAGAAGGAAATCGCAGAGCTTAGAAAGAACATGTGTCTATGTAAGTGTACGTGCATATACATACCGGGTGTTTCTACGGAGAATTTAGGTAATATTTAAAAATAACCGTTTTGAAATACAGGACTTGGCAGAGGCACTTAGGACTGCTTACGTGTGGAAATGCGAAAGCATTATACCGTTTGTAGACCTGAGAACGTCACCAACGCGCTCATTTTATACACTAATGACGTGACGCCACCTCCTCCCGATTGACTGCGCCGTCACGTGATGATTGACGCAGGCACTAGGCCAAATATTTGGTCAGCTAGATGGCTGCGACGCTACGTGCGCAATGACGCACGCACTAGGCACACCTTTAGTCAACCTCAACCATGGAGCCGCTGTGGCGTCGGGGGAAGCGTGCTCATCTGGCGTCCCGTAGGCCCAGGTTCAATGAATTCCAACCAAGATTTAAATGTTCCGAGTTTTCTTTGGAAAGCCATTAATTTACTTTTTTTACAGGAACCTACCTGAGAAATCTGACGTCAATCCGAGCATTGTTTGACGTGTCTTTTTTTATTTTTTTTACTCTTTGCGCCGTTGGTCAGTTTTGGTACCACCTCTTGGTCACGCCGACGGATTTTCGCGTAATGGGGTATATAATGCTTTCGTATTAAAAAGTCTGTTCATTAGGATAATGGCCATCCATCAGTGGTGACGACCATGAGGTCAATGGTGATCGCATGGTAATTAGTAGCTATATGAAATAGAATATTCAATAAATTTTACACTTTTAGTTTCAGCACGCTCATCGTAATTGGAGTAATTGAAGCGAGCTCTCCATACAAGCCGTATCAACCTTTAATCATCATCAGCCTATCTTTAAGTCCACTGCATGACGAAGGCCTCTACCTGCGACCTCCCAACACTCTTGGGTTGCGCTAGCTGATTCCAACTTGCGCCTGCAAATTTCCTAACTTCATCACTCCACCTAGCTTTCTGCTGTCCTCGACTGCTCTTCCCTTCAGTTGACACCCATTCTGTGAATCTAATTGTCCACCAGTTATCCATCCTACACATAACATGGCCTGCCTAGCTCCATTTTTTTCTCCTAATTACCATTAGAATATCGGCTATCCCCGTTTGCTCTCCGATTTACAGCGCTCTCTTCTTATCTTAACGTTAGGCCTAAGATTTTTCGTTCCATCGCTCTTTGTGCGGTCTTTGTGCGGTATCAATATTTGGATCAGCACAAGTGTGATTACCCGCGCAACAGGCACGACGAAATTTGGCTATCAGAGCGCGCGAAACCTTAGCTGGGAGCATGTAGCTAGCGCAAAGCCGCGTCCCTATAGGCCACGTTGTGCTGACGTCACCCAGCAACGAGCCGCCAGCGTGCTGCGTCTCCGTGCTATTCTCTATCGCAGCGCGCTGGCTGGCCGATGCTGGATGACGTCAGCAGAACTTGGCCTCGAGGGACGCAGCTTTGCGCTAGCTGCATCCTGCCAGCTTAAGGTTTCGCGCGCTCTGATAGCCAAATTTCATCGTGCCACAGTTCCACGGGTAATCGCATTTGTGCACATCCAAAACTTCACACGGCTTGTACGGAGAGCTCGCTTCCTTTTTCCAATTAAGATGAGCCCACTGAAGGCTAAAAGGCCGAAAGGTAATTAAGGAATTTTTTGTTATGTAGCGGCTAATAACCACGGATCACCCGTCGCCGCATGGTCGCCAAAACCGAATGCACGTCTCCGAAAGTACCATCGTTTTGTTTCAAAGCAGCTATTTTTAAATATTACCCAAACTAACTCTTCGTAGAAACACATTATATATGTATACATATGTATATATAGGGCGTATATAGGGTATTTATAAGGTTTATTCTGACGAAGGCCGCGCCACGGCCGAAACGTAACACCATTAAACATGCAATGTTCGTAAGTGTGCCCCTTCGTTTCTTCAACTACACACACACACAAATATATATATATATATATATATATATATATATATTCATGTGACGTCCGGACCACCGTCACTTGCACTTCGCTCCTCTACGAGGGAGGACGTGTGTTGAGTGAACTCCTGAACAAGTTTGCAATGTGGTCAGCGCGGTTTAAATCACGAATCCGGGACCTCAAAGAGGTCGCACCTAACGCTCACGCATATCTCTCGTATTTACGGCCAAATCACCACTGAATGTCTTTTGTTAGCCCATTAAGTGTTCTAACTCGCATCGTCACCGTCTCAACGAGGTTAATAAAGCCACTTTTGTTTGTTGCATCCGTGCAGAGATATCTTCAGACCTTCGCTGTTTATAATGATATCGCACCTGTCCTACCACGAGAACGACAGACCAGACTGTTACATGCTACCGCCCACAACGAATCACTGGCCTCGCAACCTACCTGACAAAGTGAAATCCGGTTGCACTTTTGTAAGTTTTTCTAAATGATGACCACAGATATTTTTTTTTAGAAACCGCACTAATTTGCGCTTCTGGTACGACCAGCGTAACTGAGGGATGGCAGAAAGAAAACGAGAACACGTACCACTGAGCAACAACTCAATTTTAGTGAACGAATCACATTTATATGGCGTTGCAAAAAAGAATTAAGACCCTTCGCCTACCGGGAACACGGGAGGCACGCGAAGCTTGTCGTATCCGCAAAATTGGGTGTCGCGTTCCCTGGCCTGGGGGTTGGCGCTGCCCTTCGTTTACGCTGCGCTTCGGTAAGACGGGCTTTTAATGTGGGATCCGCCGCCTACCACTGTAACCGAGCCTAGGTTGGGGCTGCCTCGAACGCAGGATCCGCACGGCGAGCGCAAGCCTGCTCCCGGCGACGTTGACGGCGTTTCTCGTCGAAAGCGGCCTGTTCCGCCGCCGACCTAACAACGCGGTGCTTTCCCATCCGTTTGCCGAACGTGCACTGAAAAGAATACCGGACGCGCGAGGCCCTCTCCTGCCCTTGCCCTTCCCCCGGCGCGCGCCCGCTCCTGATTGGGTGCTCCCGTCACGTGTTACGGGCGCGCGCCTCACGTGTTTCACCAGCGGCCTATTCTTAGCCTTTCCCGCCGTTTTCCCTCACTTGCGCGTGACGGGTTTTTGCGTTCACACCTACAACGGCACCGGCACTTGTGAGGCAATACAAGCTTCGCTTGAAAAAAAAAAAAAAGGATTGGGGACACACTACAGACAATGAATGGCAACGTAAGTGGATAGCAGAGCGGTTTCGGCGAAGTCATTTACTTTATGAAAAGAATGATGCGCTTAAGGGCGTGTGTTTGTTGCAGTGAGGATATTTTGGTAGCGTTTGCTCCTTTATTGCGTAGTTTCTTACATAACAGAGCCTTGAATTAGTACATATGTAGTCGTTGTAAGGAGGGGCTACACATGCAAGCCCATTCCTCGTGCAAGTGTTGTCTCCATTGGCGCGAGAGCTTTCGGGCAAGGCGACTGCCATTCTCCTCTCCCGCAGCCGCGACAGGGGGAGAGGGTGCCGGTAGAGGGGGAGGGCTGTCCTTCCTGAACGCTCCAGCACAGCATGCAAGCATTGAGATGCTTTAAAGCACTCGCGAAACAGCACGTACTTATCGAAGACATGTAATAGTTGTCTTGCGGCAACTAACAAGCGGTTTCGCCATGGCACGCGCCTTGTGCTGCTGCACCCTCGTGACGGCAGGGACAGTCCGACCAGCACCACCCACGGACCGCGTAAACAGGCGAAGGAGTAAAAATAATTGCGCACATTCCACGAACTGTGGGGACCGACGTCATGCGAAACATTTTTACGGGTACCCGTCTATTTAGCACTGTTTAGGTGGACCAGATGGACCAACGAGTTTCTGTATACCGAATGATTGTGTATCTGACGCGAGCGTACGTGTATGTGACGAAAGCTGCAGGACTTTGCCCCTGTTGAAGACGATCATTTAGGGGTGATGGCATATTTAGTGCCGCCGTTGGACAGTAATTTATACATGCCGATTGTTTGGTTCTGCATAGGTACTCAACGGACGTTACCGAGAAAAACACTGATTGGGACGTTATGTGTCACTGTTATACAGTGGGTCTGTTTGTACCCAGACCACATACAGGCATCCTAGGGATATATCCACATTTGGACGTTGGGGACATCCTAAGGATGTAACATTATAGTCCTGAACAGCTTCCAAGTGAAACACCTGAAGATGTCTTATAGATGGCCCAGCTATGACTGTTTTAGAAGTCTTTGCTGTGTGCGTCGAAGGTCGAAACCCGAATAGGTCGTAGTCTGGATGTTATTATTCACTTGTTTGTTGATGCTACCCTGTGGCCTTCTAAGCTTGTAATGTGTCATGCAGAGTCGTTGAGAAAGTTCTAACATTTGATTGCAATTAGCAGACCAAACCAAGATATCAGTAACTACAACAAACATGTCGAAGCTACCCCTCTTTCTATAGATATAACACAATGTGAGTAGATTTAGAATAAAAAACATTAGCGTAGCTTGCACTGGAGGCGTAATGTTAAAGAGACAGCGGAGCTGATGGGCACCTAGCTAGTCCTGGCATTTGGGCTAGGCTAAGCACTACCAAGTCAACCCCAGCATTTTCCAGAATTTATTGATTATTGATTGATTATCGATTAGCTATTGATTGACTATCGATTGGCTATCGCAAGGTATTGGCCACGTATTTGGGCTAGGCTAAGCACTATGAAGTCATCCCCAGCATTTCCCAGAATGTATTGATTATTTATCGATTAGCTATTGATTGGCCATCGATTGGCTATCGCAAGGTATTGGCCACGTATTTGGGCTAGGCTAAGCACTACCAAGTCATCCGCAGCATTTTCCGGAATTTATTGATTGTTGATTGATTCTTTATTAGCTATTGATTGGCTATCGACGACTGATTAAGCTTAGGTAGTCCCAACCATGCTTATCTATACTTAGCCAGGCTCAGCTTCGCTAGTTCACAGAGGTATGTGCCATTGTGCTCGGACCCTTTCTGCACTACCGCCAGGATCGGCCCACATTTTAGGATTCTGCAGACACATTACGCCCGGCTTAACAGCTCCGCTGTTAAAACAGCTGCAACTTCATTTGCGAGTGTTCGCAGCGGACATGCCGCAGCGGACATGCCGCAGCGCACATGGAAGACACTGAACCGACTGCATAGCATTCATTGTCAAGAAAACAAGACGCATCGCATGCGCATAAACGCACGCACAGCAGCATCCAGGTGCGGTGGGCAATTCCCTTCTTTATAACCTTCTGCCTGGTACAGCTGGGATATTTAATAGACGAAAGTTTTCAAAGTTAATAAAACCAAAAATACGCAAATTATGGTATGTGCAGCAGCTTCAGACATTACAGCTTTGGGTTATGATATCACAAAACGTGTTTCTCGGAGACTGAAACACCGTTTGTATAGGTTGCCTATTATTGCGTGGGCCAAAAAGAGGCCGCGGGGTGACGTTCCTGGGGCATCCCTGGTGGGATATCCGATATCCCCATATCTTTAGATATGAAACTGATAGCGCATATTGTTTGTCAACCTCTCACGCATATTAATAATCTTATTTTCAAGACAGGCCTGTTTCCCGCAAGTCTAAAAAAAATGAAAGTCACACCTGTTTTCAAAAAAAAACGGGATAAATTTCTCGTTTCAAACTGTCATGCTATCGCAATTTTATCATTTTTGGTAAATTTATAACGAAATACATAGTATCTCGATAAGCGAGTTACCTATCTAAGTTCGACATTTTATCTGTTCGGATTCAGGCCAGGCTTCTCTACTCAATTAGCTCTAGTTTCCTAACAGATAAAATAAGGATGACCATTGACAGTGGCAGCCAGGTTGGAGCATTATTATAGATCTGTCAAGCGCTTCCGACTCATTGTTCACCTTATTTTATATCGAAAACGGAATGCTGTTGGTATCAGTGTCCCGTTTTACAACTAATACGTAGTTATCTCCCTGATAAAGAACAAGTTGTCTGTATTTCCGGAATTACCTCCTGAAAAAGAATAATTAATTCGAATGTCCCATAAAGGTTAATCCTTGATATATATAAATGACCTGTTGCAGTGCCTCGAATACTCACAATGTCTGCTTTACGCAGATGACACTTCTGTTTACTGTTCAGATAAATACATCGACTAATTAATGACCAGACTTAACAGGGATGCTGTTACTGTTGTAAGCTGGCGCCAGAAAAAATTATTAGAATAACACGAAAGAATGTTTGTAATTTTTTCCTCGGCACAAAAAATTGCTGAGGCTATCGCGTCGGCATTAATCGAGTCAACGTAAATAGGTAGTTCTAATCAAACATTTTTTCTAGGCGTAGCACTAGACAAGCACTTAAAATTCAATGAACATGTTACCTTAGTCACAAAAAAGTGGCCTATGGTATAAAAGTTCTAAAAAAGTTCGTTCGTTTCTTACTACAGATTCCCTCATGACCATTTAATATCTATTAATTCACAGCCATATCATTTACTATATTTCATCATGGGGCAATACATGCCGAGTCTTTAGCGCATGTTCCAATTCAGGCCATAAGAATTATGACATTTGTCGTTACTACGCTGTCATTGCATGCTGTCAATTGCCAAACCTAACAAGCATTTCCTTGGTATTCTTATACGCAGATCTATATTTGATAAACGTCCTATACTTGTAACTGTCAGTTTTGTATTCATAGCTGCACGCGTTTTGAAACGCAAAATAATTGGTGTTACATATGCTGAAAACCATCTATGGTAAATTCACATCTGCATTTGCTGCCGCTTCCTTCTGGAACTCCCTGCCACCAAACGTTAAGAATAAAACTAATATGATGGATTTCAAATCTAATGCACGCTTATTGCATCTTTCATTGTAATATTTTTATTGCACTTTACCTTGCTGCATTGCCTCTCCTTTTTCTGTCTTTTTTTTCTTTGTCATTTTCTTTTTTTTTTTTGTACATTACACAGACACAATTTTTGTATTTCTTCGCAGGCGGCCTAATTACTGCAATGTACTTTTCGAGTGTTCTTGTCATGCGTAGTATAGAAGGTCCCCCATCGGTCTCTGATCCTATGACTTCCTTCTGTATGTACCCTTTGTTATGTGCCCTTGTATATATTTGCTATAATAATAAACCTTGATTGATTGCTTGGTTTACCACTGGTCTGGTACCAGACTATAAGTACGATATAGAAAAACGCGCCAAGGACGTGGAAGTAAACAATAATGTATGACATATTATTTAATCTTGCTACGTATTCAGGCAATTTATGGATGTAATTATTTGTGTAGTAATGCCACTTGATTCTACCACGCGCTTCCTCCTATTATTATTTTAGTTTTTCTTTATTCTTCAAAGCGCCGTAATCACGTTCCTTCAGAAGCCACTCCAGCAGGGCCTGGAGTCAAGTGACTGCCCCCATGTAACGCAAACGTTCGTCACCATGAAAATTCAAGTTTCTTTTTTTTTTTCTCTGTTCATCCACAATGATCCAGGGCCGAGCAGCGCTCCTTTTAAACATGTACCTGGCGAAGTTGTATGGAATTCCTTGCGCTCTATCGTTCTCGATGCGGGCACTCGTGTACAAGCCGCTTGTTGTCTCGGGAAACAGAGAAGGTTTCGGGCTGTTCCAGCCATGCCAGAAATCCTACGGCGTCAAGGACGTCCCACCGGCTTCGGTGAGTGAGCAGATTACGCAGTGACGACCACTTCATCGCTTATAAGTTTTAAGCCTGATCGCACTAAACATTTCAACAAATCAAGGAGACGAAGCCTATTACCCACTGCGGTAGCGTATTGGAACGGGACATTTTAAGCGAGAGCATGACTTCTAGAAAAAGGTGACACCTTGTGGCAATGTGTGATTCAGTGCGCAGTGATAGGGCACGTTGTTTTTCAACAAGGGTGAATGTTCCGAGAAACCGACGCGGCTGTATTCATTTAGGTGCCCAAATTGCATTTTTCGTCTGTGCAATACTGACTCTTTTTCGGGCTGCTAAAAAATAAAAAGACGATCAGGCTGCCAGCTCGGAGTGTGCACATGGGGGAAATGTGGGGTTATGCAAGCCTTATTTCGTGCCACGAACCATTTTCACTTTTCGTAACGAGCCTTAAAGTTTCAAGCAGAGGTAGCAAATGATATGACGTAAAAATAGTTCTAATCGCAAGTAGACATATGCATTAGACTCTTTTAAAAGGAAGCAGGTTAGTCTTACCGCAATTGCAAACTTCGTATGTCGAGAGGACGCTAAAGCGAAACACACGTGCAAACAGTTCTGCCGCCCTCGTTGGATGCTGTCAGAGTCATATTTTGCACTATTCGACTCGTACCTGCGCAGCAGCACCTGACAGGTTTAACTTTGGTAAGGTTAAAGTGTACTTGCATTGAGTTATCACAGCGCACCCCCCCCCCCCCCCCCGGTCACACACATGGGTAAACTTACTACACCAAATTATTGGGACAGTGGGGGAAAAGGCACAACAGCTTGTCTTGTGCAAGTCCCCCGTGCACAATAGACTTTCATGCAATCACTAGACAGCTTTAGTTTAGCGTACGCTATACCATTGTGTTGTCTTCCCATCAGTGATACAGGCACAAGTCGTAGTATAAGAGGGGTGATTTAATAGAAGAATAAAGGTTGCATAGCCACACAGGCTGACTCTGCTACGCAGGCGAACTCACACGATTGACACGTCTTCTTTCTTCACCGAACAGCCGACAACTGCTACGCGAGTACCAAGCTTCAGTTAGGCCCACTAGTGCACTACATGAAGAGCGCTTCCCGAGGGAGGGCGCCATTCACATTTCCTAAAATACAAGCAATAATAAGAGAGACAGTTAATAATAATAGCTTAAAAACACAAGCAAACACAAGCATGTCCAAAAGCAGACGCTTATAGTTCACCACAGCACACAGTAATTCGGTAGTTCATAATGCACAGACCTGAAAAGTCATTTCTTCCGGCCATCTTGACTGGCTTGACATCACAGAAAGCCACAGCACGAAAAGAGAGGGGAAAATAATATTTCACTCTACAGAGGAACTTGGAACTATAGAATTCTCCTTGCACAAGCAGAAAATAGAAAAAAAAGATCACAACACACAGCCTCCTAGTCTTGACGGTAAAGTGCGTTTACGTTGCGGACGATGCCTCACTGAGGTTTCTGCTTCCTCTTGCTCGGCTTCTTGTGTTGGTTCCTGTTGCGGCTGCTCCGTGATGCGCGAGGTCTTGTTCTCTCCTATCTGCGACACCTCTATGCCTTGCTCCTTGAGCGTGACCTCCATGCGGGCCCGTACCATCTTCTGTGCCTTGGTTAACAGCAGTCATTGGGCCTCGGCATGCTCCCGCCGCTCCGTCTCTCTCTGCTCGTGTTCCTTTGCTCCTGCTTCAGCTTCTCCTCTCGCAACCTTTCAGCTTCCTCCTCAGCTTTGATCTTCTCCACCAATTCTGAGCGCTGGGCTACTTCTTCCTTGACTGCTGTAGCTTCGTCTGCCTTTACGATTCCTTCTTCGGACGCTACCGCTTTGTATTTGGTTACTTCTGGAACGCTTTCCTGCGGTTCAACTGCTACAGGGCTATCTTCTTAAGTAGCCGGTTCTGGAGCGCACGACCCACCAGAGTCAGCGGGTGACTGCTTCGGCGGCTCTTCTGCAGATTCACTCGCGTTTTCTTTGTGCTCTGGCTCTGCAACAACGTCTGAAAGTTTCGGTGCCGCAGTTTCTTCGTTTGCTTTAATTTCGCTTGTCTTTTCTGGCTCTTGAAAGTTGAGTTTCTCTGGTTCCCTCCGTATCTGTTTTGGCACTTCCTGATCCGCTTCTTTTTATTTCGACAAGGTTTCATAGGTCGCATGAGTCAGTTCTTTCTCACCGACGCCCGATTTAGGAGAAGCGGTGGCTTTGCACGTGTCTTTTGCTGCGTCGTCTTCGTGAGGTAGCTCCGCTTCCTTTGACGGCTTGTTGCTCTCTGCGGTAAAGTCGCGAACTGGCATGGTTTCTTTCCGTTGTTCTCGTTCGATGCGCACAAACACGAGGATGTCGTGAAGCAAATCGTCGTCGTCGTCATGTGTCCTTCCCAAGAGCATTGTGCAGAGCTCGCGAGATCGCAGACCAGTCAGAACTTGATCTCGCGTATCGTGAAAGCCGAGGTTCACTTCGGGGCTACGCCGTGCACCTTAGAGTGGAAATAAGCAGTCGTGCTTCCATTTCGCTGTTGCACGCGCTCTTGCATTCTCCGCCATCATTCCCCTACTCGAGCCTGACTCACGAACATACGACGAAAATGTTCCTCGAACTCTCCCCACGACGTGATTCGAGAACTTCTTGCACGATACCAGTCTTTGGCAGCTCCAACCAAATGGGATTTTGCGGTCTCCAGCGTATACGCAACGGGCCATCCGTGAAGTGTCGACGTTCGCCGTATATTTTCGATCCACTCAGATGCTTAAGGAGCATCCTCGGAGCCGTCAAAGCTGCTGATGTTTTGACTCAGATCCGGTATAACTTGGAACGTTGGCGCGGGTTGAGGCTTCGCCGCACCGCAAGAGCCAGTCGTTCCAAAAATGCTGCCAAAATCCTGTCCTTTGCTTGCAGGAGGTCGCAAGCCGTGATCGCTACACCATCGTCAGCGTCAGGGTCTCCTCCGCCACACTGGTTGACTCTTTCTGCCGAGTGTTCCATTAGGGTTAGCAATGAGTCTTCGGTGGCGACGGGAATACTGGATCCTGGATCCCACTTCTGAATTATGTTGTCTTCCCGTCGGTGATTCAGGCACAAGTCGTAGTAAAAGAGTAGTGATTGAATAGAAGAATAAAATTTACATAGCCACAGATGCGAGCCCTATACGCCACACAGGCGAACTCATACGAGCATTGACACGTCTTCTTCTTCACCGATCATCCGACAACTGCTACGTGGGTCCTAAGCTTCAATTAGGCCCACTAGCACACTACATGAAGAGCGCTTCGGAGGGTGCTAGCGAAATGCTAACAATTGAGTACGCTATAAAATGGCGTTTCGTCACTGCGCATGCGCAGAACGCTGAACGGCCCATAGCGGATAGTGTACGCACGCTATTTCTCAGATTTAGCGTTGCGTGGTTTACGTAGTTTACGTAAAACATGCCGGTGGTCCCCGCTGCTCGCTACGAATTAAATTTGGCGTTGCTTTTGTAGAATTCACTTCGTTCATTAGCAAATGAATGCGTAAACATCGCTTAGCCTCAGGCCGCTTCGACGACAGTGTGTTATGGATAACCTTGTGGACTTTTCGAGATGGCTTCTCGTTTCGAAAGACAAAGCCTAACGAGGTAAACCTTCTAGATGTCAGCGCTACCTATATCGGTGAAGTCGACGGATAGACACAATGACGGCATATGGCCTCTGAAATCAAAAGATATCGCAGGCCAACTAAAACTGTAATAAACGTGCGCTGCTTAGCGTACGCGGCACAATAACTGTATACTAGAAGGAACTACGGCCCTAGTATCTACGGGAGCCGCAAGGAGGGTGGTTCAGCCTGCATTGGAATGATGTTTAGTACATGGATTTGCCTAAACTCCATCCGTCTCGCTTTAAACGGCTTCATGACTTTGCAAAATCTTCTTTTTTTAAGAAAGTGCTGCGCTATAAACAACTGAATAAATTGACAGTCACTTAAGTATCCTTACGTGATCGGAATGCGAATGCATTATGACTTCTCTAAATAAATGGTTACCTCCGTGGTACGTGACGTCAAACATTATCACGTGTCCTTCACAACTCTACCTTAATCCACCTTGCAATAACTTGTACCAACCTTAATCCACCTAAATCCATCTTAATCCACATTCAACCACCTTGCAATAATTTCTACCGACCTTAATCTACGTTGCTATATTTCGTACCAACCTTAATCCACCTTGCTCTAAATTTCGCGAAAGTTCATCCACCTTAATCCGCTCTAACGTCGCAGTCAGATGCGACGTGACGTCTGCAATGACAGCATGCACTATGCACGCACGCAGTCTCCGGGGCGTCGGGTAAGCGTGCTCGTCTCGCACCGCGAACGCGATTTCCGTCCAGGCCCAAATGTACCAAATTTTATTTTCAAAGCCATTAATTTACTCTGTTTACAGGAACCTCCATGATAAATTTGACGCCAATCCGAGCATTTTTAGGTGTTTTTACTATTGGCGCTGTCAGCCGTATTTTTCATAACATCTCTTGATCACGCCATCAGTTAAGGGCGTAGCGGACGCCCGCTACTTCCCGAGCAGAGACAGCCTACGGGTTTAGCATACAGCGCCTCTGGTGACTGCTCAAAGCAAAAGCCTTTATGCTCCCCATTGTATTCGCGCGCCGCTTTGGCCACTCCGCCACTATTTTAAGGTGAAAGGCTTACATATAATTTCAGATCGCATGTTTCAATCGCGTTGTGAGGTACAGAAAACGGCGCGCGCCGGAAAAGGGAAAGAGCAGCGGCGGACGAGGTTTCTGAGAAAGGGCAACGGCGGCTCACTAGGAGTGTGGAAGGAACGGGCAACTTATGCTCTGACGAGGGGGGAAGAAAATGTGAGCGGGGGCGTCGGAGGGCGTTGAGGGAAAGGGCAACGGTGGCGCTGGGGAGGGTGAGAGAAATGTGAGCAGCAGCGCAGTAGGAGCGTTGAGGGCAAGCGCGGTGGCGGCACTGGGGAGGAGGAGAGAAATGTAAGTGGTGGCCCCCGTCAAAAGTTCTGGAAACGGCGGCAGCTAGGGAGCCTACATGCAACGCCGCTCTCACCACCCTAAAACGGCGTTGCATGTAGGCTCCCTGGCGGCAGCATGCTCGCAGCGCGCTCGCGCGCCTTGTATACGTCGCCACGTGGGCTCGGACCTTGATTGCACATCGCTATGGGTGATGGCGTACCAGGCCCTAGTCGCGGGTGCGGAAACCTGAGAAAGTACGCCACGGCGGAAGAGGCAAGAGTGGCTCGAACTGCCACTCGTCGTAACCGCGATCGGGTGGGAGCGGCTATGGTAGAAGCTGCGGCAGCAGCCCGACGAGAGCAACATGCGGCCCTTAGAGCAGGTCAGCAGAGCGTCCGTCAGAACGTTCAACAGTAGATGAGCAGAGCGTTCATCAGGAGATTCAACAGCAGATCAAGAGAAGGTCCAACTAGGCTTTCGCCTTCACATTCGTAGAAAGTTCTAAGCATCCCCCAATTTTTTAGTTCACTCTCGTTACAGTTTTACTTTTTTTTTATTGCGATAGCAATTATATGGACACTTCAACCGCATTTCTGCCGTCGCCGTCGCCGTGAGGTTCCCTATAGATAAAATCTTCGCCGCGCGCCGTATGCCCGAGCGGAAGCGTGCGGGGACGCGCGCTATCACGGAGAGCGAACGCACTCAATCACCCACGCGCAAGCAAGGAAGCGGGAAGCCAGCGCCTGAGGGAGCGCGGGGGGGGGGGGGGGGGGGCGCACTTTTACTCTGCCAACAACCGCGCTCGTCGCTCGCTCGCCCGCACCGTCTCTTATCTCCACACGGCTCTGACCTTTATGCGCCGTGCATTCTCCGCTCAGTTTCCGTTGAAGCAATAGACCGCACGTACCTTAGCCCGCGGCAGGCGTATGCGCTCGCTGCCAGCGTTTTGACAGTCGTTGTCTGCAGTCATTCAGTGTGATCTATTCATGTTTGTTTGTGCGCGCTCACACCACGCTTGTTCATTCAGTTAGTAATAGTCGGGCCACATTTTCCAACGCACGCTACACATGCAATGCTGCCCGGATCGGCAGTGCAGCACTACAGGTGTGTCCCTTCGCACGCGCTGCCCACGGGAAGCGCTTCTCATCAACACCACCGTGTCACACGCGCCTTCTCGTGGTCATCGAGTCTCTCTTCATGTCGGTCTACTTACGCCGCAGCACACCTGCTTACTTAATCAGCTCATGTTTACTACAATTCATATTGCTACCAAAGCCGCTCACATTACTTCGTATGACATTGCTGTGTTGCTATCGCATTCATTGCTTCGCCCTTAGGGTGAAACTGACATTTTTTACTTTGGCAGTGTAATAACGGGGACTTATAGGGCCACGTGACAGGTAGCTGACCAGTCGTCTTGGCCTTTTTAACGGCGATACTGAACGCCTTTCGGCAATCTGATCTGGAGTAAGCCGAGCGAATAGGACTACCTGAATGTAGCCGGAGCGCTCCTTCTAAACCATCCGAGCAATATCGGGCTTTTGGGAGCACTTTAGAACGCTCAAAAATGGCCATACCCGGGTGCTGTTGCGAACGTCTCAATAGATGCATCCGAATGAGTTCAACGTTAAGCGCATCAATTGTGTGTAACATCTCCTCTCAGCCTGCGATGCACAACGTATCATTTATGTTGTGTACGCTGAGTTTGATACCTCATAGCCAAAAATGTAGCCTATAGTGGCGTTCTTGATGCGATGGAGCAAATTTCCCGTGCGGTAATGTTCAAAAATCAAATTACAAAGTATTGATGCGAAAGCGTCATGTGGCCCATTGAGCGAAAAATCGGGCATCTATCATCTGTAGGAACGAAACGGTACCTCATTTCCCTATCGCCACGAGTACGCCTCGACGGAGCTGAGCGCGTGAAAGTAGTGGTAGTGGTTTATTGCGGGAAATGACGTTTATTTCTACATCCCAATAGGGAGCCCGGCGGCGTGTCAGGAGAAGGGGAAAGGAGAGGTAAAGATGAGAGAAAGGGGAAAGAAGGAAAAGCAGCAGTAGTCTCGTCCGTTCATGGAGGAGGTCGGTGACGAAGGCAGTGGCCGGTGGGGTGCGGGCGCTCATCAGTACGAGGTGGTTCCATTCACCTCCACAAACTCGAAGAGACTGTGCAGAACTCTGAGGTGGGGAGGCGACGGGAACAGGAGTTTGCTGGGTGTTGCAGCAGGTAGACCCTGTTGCCTGTAGACAGTGATGACCTTGAGCGTTCCACTGTCAGCGCTGGGCAAGCACACAGAAGGGGCTCAAGGGTCTCGGGGTCACCGAAACGTCCGCAGGCCGGTGAGGGGGAGAGGCCCTTGGCGTGCAGCCGCGCCGCCGTCCAGACGCAGCCCATGCGGAGTTGGAGCAGTGTTGAGCGTTCCCTCCTGGTAAGGCCACCCTCTGGAAGTGACCTTTGACCCTTGCCGTAGGCCTCTCAGGCATCCGGGTGGACGGTTGCTAACAGTTTTTTCAGGTGCTACCTCGAAAAATTAGAAGCAGCGACCACTCGCACGAGCGGCACTTCAGGATGGTGGGCGATTTTGGTAAGGGTGTCCGCTTCTTCATCACCGCTTATTCCGGCGTGGGAAGGCAGCCAATGAAAGGTGATGGGGATCCCCGCGGCAGCGAATGCTGAGAACTTGAAGCTGAGCAAGGTCCTTGTAAGCCCCGAAAGGGCCGCCTGCTGCCTCGCTAGTGCACCAAGTGTTGCGTGACGGGAGAGGGCATCACCGCGACGCCACATCACCCTCGCTCTCGCCCTCGGAAGCCCGTATTATCCGCGGGTTCCTTGTCCACGCAAGCTCTTGCCTGCCTTCTAACTGCGCCTTGGTGAGGTCGAATCAAAACGCGCCAAGCGTCTCAACGCGCTTCCTTGGCCGCGACGAGTCCATAACTCGAAGGACCGCCCGCGGGGTTCAATGGGATATTAATGCTTTCGCATTCACAACTCCTAGTGCTTAGGTCTCCTCTGATTTTACTCTGTAGATTAGGTCTTAACACAAATATAGATATAAGCTTCTCTGACAAACCCGTACTTCTCGCACGCAAAATTTATATATCGAGGTCATCGAAGCTGGTCGTTCTTTAGCAAGCTATTGCATTGCTAAAATTTCCTTATGTGTGAAAGTCGATGTTGAGTGCCATGCTCAAAAACTCTCTTCAGGGCGCAATCTCCTGGTCAGGCAACCGCTTGTTGTGTTGCGTATTTCTCAAAGCCGTCGCTTACACATGGTGACTATCATTGGAAGCGTTCCTAGCTTGCGTAATATTTTTCACCTTGCGTGTTGCAATATCTTCGAGTGTTTCCAATACATGAACGTTGACGCGCTGTTCGTGGTTCTCTGCAGCTCTGCGTCGACGATTATGAGCCATGGCAGTACACCCTGTATGCAGACGCGGTGCACACCTACAGCACTTCCCTCAACACCACTGCGACTTTCGAGAACAACGTCGTTCTGGAAAAAATGGTGAGCTTACAGATTCGCATATTATTCTTTCGGAATAACGCCAGGAAATACTATTGAAGTCGAATACCTACTTATTGCACCAGATAATCATAGCCATTCTCTGGGCGGGCAGTTTATATGGTATGGCTTCAGCGATGTTCTTGCTTGTTGATAATGCGTAGTGAATTCGTGGGAATGATGCCTGCCACGTGTTGCTTAAGCATTCCAAACGAAATGCGTGTATTCGATCTAATTCGGGTTTCATAGTTTCACGTAGTAGTGACGGTAAATAAAACAGTCGCAAAACTGTGTATGACGAAACTGGTTGTTTATTGGGCGAACCTGTGCCCACAAAAGCAAGCTACGTACACTCAAAGCACAACGATAGCGGCGAACACAGTCGGCGATCGTCGAAAATCTGATCAGCGGCGAAGCGCGTCGGCTTTTATACCTGAGTCATCGAAGGTTCCAGATTAATCCCTGATGCTCGCGTGTCTTCCAGAAAGTTCTAGACAATTCGCGTCGGTCATACAATCAGATAACATAAGCGTCAGTGAAAACAGGCAACGGAAAGAAGCATCGATAACGTTTTAGAAACTTCCGATACAGGCGCGTCCTGCGCCGAGTGATAACGTTTAACATTTTTTATCCGGTGGAAAGAGGCCACCGGTGAAAGATAAACATGTATACGTGTCAATAGTGTAAACGCATAGGCGAGTAGGAAGCAGCCATTATGTTGACAATGCAAAGACATCGAAATTTGGTCTGCTCATGCAGTTCATTTTTGATGTCGTACAACAATGTAATTTTCACTCCGATTCTCCATCGAGGAACAAATACCGTTATCTCACCAGCAGACCAACTGCATTACACGTATGCTGCCTTACGCGTAACACAATAAGTAAGGGCTTCCTTTCTTTTTACCAATTCGCACCTGCCCTGCTAGGCACCTAATACCCAACGATAGAGATATCCTATAATGTAGTTTCCCCATGAGCAACTGAAAATTCTTTGGGCATCAGCAATACGGAAACATGGGCGCACACTTCAACTTTTACAAACCGAAATAATAATGGTGAGTCGGGATAATATGGTCGCGATGGGACATACTTCGAACAGTGAAACAGCAGGAAACTTGATAAAAAGTACACGCGATACAACATATTTTGTATGAAGCAACTCGAAATCCTCGAAAGGGGCCCGCACTACTTTTTCTCGAAGTCGAGAAATGCGCTCGAACTTGAAGTACGTTATTTCACAAAAGATCTTTCCGCGAAAAGTACTTCAATGCGTTCAGTAGAAGTGTAGTTATTGGTAATGAAAGATCAGCGATGATTCATGTCTCGGTGCTCCCGCATTTTCTTCAATGCCTTGCAGTGCGAAGTCTACGCATAGCGGAGCGTGCCCACAACGCTCAGCCTATACTGAACGTCACTGTGGCGCGCAGTTCAAATGTGATTTTGGATGTTCACGTAGGCACTAGGGTAGTTTCTTACAATTACTAGAAGGAACTGCGGCACTAGTGTCGACGGGAGCAGCGAGCTGGGCAGTTCAGCCAGCAGGGGAATGAGGGTTATTGTAGGGATTCGTCTAAAATTCGTCCTTTTGGCTGTACACGGCTTCATAACTTTGCCGAACGATCATTTTCAAGAAAGTACTGCATTACAAATAATCAAACCCAAATTATTCAAATTGTCCTACGGCAGCATTCGAACACGGGACCTTTATCTAGCACGGAAGCGCGACATTGAAACCAATACTCCACGGACGCATGAACAAGCCGAACCACTGAAATTATCATCGATTATGCGTGTTCGGAGATTCTTATTGCCTTCTGGATTTTAAAAAAAAGTGTTGATTGCTTTCAAGTTTACGCCGATGAAGGCAGGTAAATTTTAGGGTAATGAAAGAAGCCACAAGAACGTCTAAAGCCACAATCACGATGGTCCGACAAAGCAGAGTATAACCATCATTCGCATGGTGGCTGAAAGATGGCAGTTCCGGAGTTCCCTCGAATAATAATTGTACAGAAAGCTTTGTGGGCACGACTACTTCGATTTAGGTGCCTACGTAGCGCCAAACTCGGAGGCTACCCTCCCTCCACTTACGGTGGAGTGCACGGTGTCTCGTGCCCTTTGCTCTGCTACGGTGTACTGTACTCCGTTCCGTACATAAGTCAACGCTGTGGAAGGTACGCAACAAGTTCGGTCAATATATCACTCCATGATTCGCTGCGCGCCAACAGCGTTCGCTCGCGCGAGCATGCACGTGAGGCTCCTCGGGACGGGTTGCAAATAAAAAACCCGAAAAGAACAACACAAATAAAAATGATCTAAGACAACGCATTAGCAGCCGTATACTACCGTGTGCTTGTTTCTAAGGATTAAAACTTGTTTCATTCAATACGGTTGCGTATTAAAACAGTTGCGCACAATTGCGGTCAAAAAACATCAAACTATATCCAAGTGCGAACGAAGCCACTGCAAGAAGTCTAGTCTAGCTTTCAAAGCGTTGACTGCTTCAATAGATTGCTTCGATAGGCTTGCTCGCACGGTGTGGCAAGTAGCACGTTTATTTTCGCATTTATCTCTACGGCAATCACGCATTTTGTGAGGGTCGAACGAAACGTCATCTTTATGTTCGCTCGTAAGGATCTTGGACCATGATGGCGACTCGCCTCGAAGGTGTGAAACCCGGGAAGAACACGACCTGTTGCAGTCACATGTTGGCGCTCGGGTAGACTCGCCACGCGCCCGGAGCCACGTTACCCAGACAGACCAATCAGAGCATGCGGTTGTCCCCAGCGAGCCGTAGTGAGCTCAGTGAGCGGGCTCGTCGCGACACCCCGCGGTAGGTGCGGTATCTACGTCCTGCTACGTGCAACTGTAGTGCGTTTGCTAGGTACTCGACAGGGCTGGAGTGCGCGCCCGCGGCCGTGCTACGCGCTTCGGACCGGCTTGACCGACAGATAGTAGCCACATCTAAATTGCGCATTTAGAAGAGCTGTCAATAGCTCTATACGAAGCGATGCCTGTCAAGGTGTCGACCCAGGAGCTTCCAGAAATGAGCGCGCGCTAGCAAGCGTACGTGAGGTTTGACCTTAAGTTTGGCGTGGTTGGAGGCTAGTTGAGTCTTCAAAGCTAATAGAAATTAGTGAGACCCGACATCTACGACACAGATAAGCAGTGTGGCCTAAGTTTAGTTCGTACGCGGGCGGCCGCGGCAGAGCGTGAGAGTATGTTAATCGGCTTCTTCCGGAAGTTTGTAATTCTTTTCAAAATTGGAAACTCCGATGTTCGGTTACTGCAGCCTGTTTGTAAATTGCGTGAATAAATGTATACCGTAAGAACAGGAAGAAGTGCACTGATTTTCGCAACACCATTTTTTATTGAGGTCAGCTATCGGCCAATGGCGGCGCTGCATAGGAATTTTCCCGCTGACGTCAGGGGGCCGCCACCGACCACCCCGAAAGCGGGTGAGAAGGCCTGTGTTGAAAAAAAAGAGTATCTGAGAACAAGGTGACTTCGCGCTCCACCTGTGAGCGCATGAGGACGAAATCTGGCCGAGATACTACAGCAGCGTATGCTATCCGCATAATGTATTCTTTCGATAAGCCTGAGGTTTGATTTAACTTCTTTAAACCTCACATGTTTGAAAACTTAGCAAACCTTTTTTTAATAAGTAAATCAAAGATGCAGAATGATAAACTGTGACAATGTGTTCGCATTTAGAGTAAATAGATTATTGTCATCAATGTGGTCAAATGAGCGAGAAGATTAGCTGATTTTCGCTTTAATAGTAATGACCTATAGTAATTACCTTGCTAGCCATTCACCTTGGGACGTGCACTGTCCAGCAAAGTGTGTACTCGGACAGACCAATCTATTTCGTGCGGAAATTTTTTTTCTTGCCGCAAGTAAATAATACATTTACTCATTTTACCATACAAGGACCGCCGGGAGGTTTCAGTCTCACTCACATCACATATTGCAAGTCAGCACAACAGCGTGTACAAGAATTTATAAATATTTTAATATCCAGACCCATTATATGAAAGTCGAGCTAAAGACACTTGTTGGCTAGAGCTCCCATTTACTGGAATAACTGTGAACTATTAAAAATATCGCTCCCATGAATACCGCGCGTTTTTAAAGGACACTATACGGCATACGGCAGGCATTGCCAAATCCTGACTGGGAGCTTACCACTGTCAATGAAAAGAAAAGCGTACAATCATTGCATTCTACCGGTGCTGACATATGGGGCAGAAACTTGGAGGTTAACAAAGACGCTCGAGAATAAGTTAAGGCCCACACAAACAGCGATGGAACGAAAAGTGTTAGGCCTAACGTTAAGAGACAGGAAGGGAGCGGTGTGGATCAGAGAACAAACGGAGGATAGCCGATATCCTAGTTGACATTAAGCGGAAATAAGGGAGCTGGGCAGGCCATGTAATGCGCAGGATGGATAACCGGTGGACCGTCGGAGTTACAGAATTGATACCAAGAGAAGGGAAGCGCAGATGAGGACGGCAGAAAACTAGGTGGGGTGATGAAGTTAGGAAATTTGCAGGCGTAAGTTGAAATCAGCTAGCGCAAGACAGGGCTAATTGGCGATCACAGGGGGAGAGGCCTTCATCCTAAATTAAATTATGGGGTTTTATATGCCTAAACCACGATATGATTGTGAGGCACGCCGTAGTGGGGACTCCGGAAAATTTTGACCACCTGGGGTTCTTTAACGTGCACCTAAGTACACGGGTGTTTTCGCATTTCGCCCCCATCGAAATGCGGCCGCCGTATAGTAGACCTTTACGTGTGGTCCCGTGTAGAACCTGGGTATAATTTTCGGTACCTCTTAGCGTCTGCAACCGAAATGGCTATAGCGGTCAAAGAGCACGCGGGCAGATTCGATCCCACGACCTCGTGCTTAGCAGCCCAACACCATAGCCACTAAGCAACCACGGCGGGTAGGCCTTCGTCCTGCAGCGGACATAGATATAGGCTGATGGTGTCAGCGCCGCAAGACGACACCTGTGAAACGAGCGGGCCTACTCCAACCAATTTCACCCTCTAGGACCCCGTTCGACCTCGTGGGAATGGACCTTCTAGGGCCCTTCCCTTTGTCGTCCACTGGAAACAAATGGATTATCGTTGCAACAGATTGCCTCACTCGTTATGCTGACACAAAAGCACTGTCCCGCGGCACGGCTTCCGAAGTCGCGAAGTTCTTCGTACACCACATCGTCCTGCGGCATGGCGCCCCGTCGTGTGTGATCACGTACAGGGGCGCGTCCTTTACAGCACACATGATGGAGGACATGATGGAGGAATAAATGTCCTATAATTGCCGCAGTGAAGTGTAGTATATAAGATGGCGCGGATCTGAAGGTGGAAGACTTTGGCTAGGATGGTCGAAAGTTGTCGAGCAGATTGTTGCACCTTTAATCACATAGTGTGTCTACATATTCTCTACGGGATCTCCAATAATTCCATGGAAATTTTGTATTCGTGGTTTATGTGGCACACATAATAAAAAGAGCGAGAGAGAGAGATAATAAACATCTTTATTAGGTAAATGAAGCTTTGGAGAGGCGCCCTCATTCCAGAATGCCTTGAGCTGGGGCCGCGTCCTGGGCCCTCGCAATCAGCCGTTGCTGATCCTCGAGGTCGGAGCTGGTCAAGGCTCTCCCCTAAAGCTCGCTGGTTTGACAATGGTTCGGAGGATGTAATGGTGCCTGTCTGCAACCCCCTACTATGTGTCTGAGGGACCCGGGTTCTGCGCAGAAGCGGCATTGCGGAGAAAATTGTGTAGGGGCTATGAGCTGATTTCTGATTGGGTGGGGGAATGTATTAACTTGTAGAGCTCGGAGGAATGGCTCCTGCTCTCTAGGTAGTGACTTGTGTGGGGGTGCGTATGTCCCGCGGGTTAACCTCTAGTGTTGACTCATCGGCGTCGGCTCGGTGTGTGAAATCTCGAGCCACGTGGTTGGCGACCTCGTTGCCAGCAATGCCGTGATGAGCTGGCGCCCAGATGATCATGACTGGTCTCGTTGGCGGCTTTTGATTGATGATTTTGACCGTATTGGGATGAATTCTTCCGCTAGCGAAGCTTCGGCACGCTTGTTGGGAGTCAGTAATTATGACTTCAACCTCTGTTTGGGAGAGCGTGAGGGCTATGGCCGCTTCCTCGGCTTGCAGGGGATTGTTTCGGAGGAGCGAAATTCTGCTCCGATTTTCTTTGTATTACGGGGGCTGTTGTGGCTGCACGTCTGGAGTAATAATACCCCGTATCCGTGTAGGCTGTAGAGGGTTGACTACCGCATATCTTGTGTATGGCCCAGGGCCCGGGCTTCCCTTCGCTGTGCGTGGTGCACTGAGTGCATGTTGCGAGGTAGGGGAGGTATGGTGAGGTTGTTGCGGATGGCAAAAAAAAAGCCGTGCTTATGACAAACTGTGGTTCTTCGGCGTACTCGTAGTTACATACAGGGGGGAAAAGGAGAGCAGGGCCCCGCCGTCGAGACATGCTAGCACTACTAGTGCGCTGTCGAAAGTGAACGTGCGATAAACTTACCTTTCCCCACTCCACCCGCACCTCAACGCCCCTTCTCTTCGTTCAGTACTGTGTTCTTTGTTTTTATTTCGTTCTTTTAATGCTTCCTTTCTGCGCATACAAGGAAATCCGAGGAAAAGCAAGAGGCTGAAATGCCTGTCGGAGGTTCTTGCTCCTAATGCAGTTCGGAACGCAGACATAATCAAATATACAAGCGACCACCTGGCGCGAAAATTAAACAAGCTATTTAATGTACAACCAATGTTATCTTCGCTAGTGGAAAACATTCGAAGCATTCTTACAATATAATAAAAAAATATAACAAATATATTCTGAAACCTATAAATGACAAGCAACATGTAAAAGTATGCGATGAGAAAGAACAGCAGCAGTATTAATTTCAGTGACGAATATTGTGCAAGAACCGAAAAAAAAATCAGACGCATATGTAATTTATAATCAGCACTGAAGAAAGTTCAACATATTCGATTAATTTTTTTCAGGAGGAATATTTTAAACACACTTTTGAAAATTATTTGGTTCAAATCTAAAAGGTCGTTAACTTCGTTTGGGAGACTAGGTACCTGATATTGTACATACTGCCGTGCACAAGCTGTTCTGTTTTCCGGTTTCTGATACTAGCTGCGTTCGCTGGCAGTGATAAATCACCGAGAATAATTTTATGCACAGTATTGCCGATGTTGGATGAACAGAAGCAGCTTCAGATAATAAGTTTCGTTCGCTCTCAATATCATATGGAGTGATTCAAGGAACAGCGCAGATGACCACCCCACATTTGATGCTACCTTGATCTGGCCCTGCTCCGAGCCGTTTGCTTCAAAGTCTGTCAGCGAATGTTATTGTGTGACGAGGACATGAAAAAAATCACGTTTAGCATGCATTTAGCACATTACCCGCATATCTAATAATCTATTTTGGTCGCACGTGTTTTCTACGTGATCCGATATAATAATTTGAGATTTCTCGATTGCTATCTTATCTAGCAAACTTGATGAACTACAGCAGTAACAGCAGCTGAGACGAATGGCGAGAAAAGGACAAGAGATTCCTCCGATGTTACATACGTTGGTTCCTCAAAGCCGTTCGCAAACTTAATATATATGAGCGCAATTTGAATATATGTCGAAATGTTCTTCCTACATACTGATTCTTTGTTTTAGAATGTATGGCTTATTGAAGAACTAGCCTGCAGACAATAGCACAATTCTAATCCTTGAACGTGACTGCTCAGAGACGCGTATATGATCAGTTCGCGACTGTGGCCTAGTGTTTGTTGCATGACTTTTGATGACCGAGACAGCCCAGCGCGACGAATACACTTTAAAAAAGACAAAAAACTACAAGGTCACTAATAACATTGGCTTTATTGCAGTAAGGCAATATGCAACTTGTTCAGCGCAGTGCATGCGTACAAATCAAATTTTTAGAACATGATATAGAACAAATTTGTTGTAATGCTTCGACAGAAGGCAAGGAATAAAACGCAGAAAAAGCGAGCCGCCCCCCCCCCCCCCCCCCCCGTCTACATACATTTCCTATAGGAGAAATATCTTTGTTCCTCCTATCTTGTGTGCCGCGTCCGAAAACCCGACATTTTTTTTTTTTTTTTGCGTCAAGCTATCCCGAAAGTCGTGATACCACATGTAGCGCCCCGTTTGTGAATCACGTGTGCCTCTGCTATCAAGAAGGCGTAAATTTGTAGGTAGCCTTACTAAACTGTGTAATCGATTCACCGATTATTATGTTTTCAACTAGTTACTTCATGGCGCGTATTAAAAATTGCGAATTCTAGACGGTGAGTTCGCAAGCTGTGTGCATTTGTAACGTATTCTCAGAATACCGTACGTCTCGAGAAAGTCATTCCAAAAGTGCGCGACAAATTTTCACTGGTGTTCCACTTACTTCCGAGCTTCGGATCAAGAAACAGCGTTTTTGTAAAAAGGTAACTAAATCGACAGTGCTTTTTTTATCTCAAGTTTTGCGGTGAATATCTCAAAATCAGCGTCACGCTCACAATTCGTTCGAACTGTAAATGACATGCAAACTTACCCAATTCATAAATTGCAATATTTGTTAGAACGTAATGTGTTACAAACCTAATCATATTTTTTTTAGTTCGTGAAGCTCGCCGTTGTAGGCGAATCTGCAGCATTTCTTTCAGAAGAGTACGAGTGATCCTAGTGCACTAAGAGTCTCGGCCGATGCCTTGATGGCGTTGTTGCTATTGTTGTTGTCGCCATCAACTCATGGCACTGTGCCTTGAACTTTACTTATTATTTAGAATTCATCCGGCTTATCTTACTCTTGCGAATCTACGTGTAACAAGTCTGTTCTGTTGATTGCGCATGCATACTGGATAATGTTGTTTTTCATGTTTAGCCACATGTATGTTTAACCCAGTCGACTTCCTGCCATTAAAGCCAGTTGGTGAAAGTTTGCGCTTGTGTCTTGTTTCAAGTGGTGCGCAAATAGTATTTGTTATGGCACTTATCACGCGCCAAGCAAATCGTCTTCACAAATCTACTTTACAGCCACCAGCGCAAAATTATGGCCAGTACTGCCGCTACAACTCATTTATGCGTTTCAATTTATTCATTACAACTTGTGCGAGTAATGTGCGCCTCTTCGCAGTGCATTTAATGGATTAGTATCGTCCGATCGGCAGAGGCAAAATGTCTAAGTATTGTGTATTTTCTAAAAAAACGAAAAACACAAACACCGGCATAACCATGTACGTTGCAGTACACGCTTAAACTGCATTTTCTCCATAACCTCCATTGCATTTCAGGTGTGCGGCTTGGCCAGCTTATTCAAGGATTGGCCGCTTAGCATAGCCGCCTTTGACGTTGAGTATGACGCCAGCTCCCTCGAGTGCCGGAAGTTCAACATAAGTGGCGGCGCCTTCAGTCGCCTCGACAGACTCGCAAAGCTCGTGGACTACCAAAGGGATCACCACGGTGAAGCTGTCGTCTATGAGAACTGCTTAAAAGGTTCACGGCAAATACAATAGAACCCATTTGAGACCTTACCAGAAAAATAAATACCGTAGCCTCGATGCTCACTGATGCTGATAGATTGTAATGATGCATAGCAGAGCAAGTCAGCTCTGTACACGTCACAAGTACAATACCTCTTCGACGGCAACCTTAATAAAACAAATATTCACGATATTCGATATTCTCGAGAGTCAGCGAGATAGTATTGGTGATGACTGGTGCACGGCAGGGGGAGGCTGTAATGGTTTTGTCTAAAAAATTAGAAACGACCCTAATCCCTGACTTCGGTGTCTTCGGTGCTAGTGGCACTCGCACCTGGGCGCTGGTGTACTCTTTTGTAGGGCTGGAGACCGAACTCGGAGGAGCGAGCGAACGGAACTGGCGGGAAACCGCCACGCACGAGGAGAGGGCGTGGTAGCGATTGAGGGCGAGGAGGACGCGACGCGTAGCCCCCTAGCGGACGGCGCACGCAGGGCAGTTTACGCGCCCCTCCGCCACTTACGGGAGACCATGTAACCAGTGCCGTCGCGCAGTTGGCGCGCTCGAGCGACCGACGGGAGAGGAGAAGCGAGAGAGGAGGGAGACGCGTCACCCTTCCGCTATGTTAGGCATGCGTTTACTCTGTGTCGGGTGGTGTGTTGCTCTAATTAGCTTGTTTTTATTTTAGTGAGTAATGAGCGGGTACCCCTGGTTTAAGTGTGACGTCACTGATGGTCTGAGTTTCACGGGAACCTGTACTGATGCCGTGGGTATCTAAAGTGTACGGCCCGTATTCACAAACGGAACTTAAGTAGGGCGTCAATAAGTGCGAGAAAAGTACAAGGGTTAGAAAATTTTAGGAGAGTACTTCAAAAACGACACTTAAGTATCACTTTTCAAAGTAACACTTTTCGGGTCAAGTATGTCGTAGAGTAGCAGTCTGGGTCAGTTGGTACATACTGAATAGTAAATTCTTGGAATTCCTCTGATGGAGCAAATCTGGCTCGCCATTGTCGGGAATGCGGCTGCGTCCCGCTTTTTTCCAATGTTAAAATCCTTGGTAGGGGCAAGGGCAAGACGGAGCGTGAAATTCTCGAAGCTTACCATATCAATTTGCAAGGGGATAATTGCATCAGTTCTACCTCTCTCTCACTGATGCAGAAGGAAGTTAGCTTCCTATCGCACTGGCGTTAGCTACGTGGCGTTTTGCAATCACCTTTGTTTGTGTGTGGGTGTCGGCTTTTGAGCTGCGCATGCTCGCCGGGTTTTCCTGAGAGACGGGGTTTTTCAATAAAGCACAGTTGTTAGTCCAGTCGTCGTGTGTGCCACGTCTCTTCCCTGTCCTTCGTCTTTTGACTGGTTTTTACTATTCAAGTATGTCGCCTGGTGTCGAGGGTACGTAAGTAATTTACTTGTACGATTGGTTCAATCATAAACAAAAATAATTTTTGCAGCAGATTACTGCGGATATAACTGTTGCAGTGCTTCCACGCGCATTCTGCTGAGTAAAATACAAAGAACTATTTGGTTTTAGCGCTTTACTCAAATTCGTCTGGCCACAAGTTCACATTGGCCCTCGCAGCCACTGCGGTTTTGTGTGTCGCCATCCCGACTTTTTTTTTTTTTTTTAGGGGCGAAGCTCCTTAGGGTGTGGGTCTGTCCCTCCTCTGTAGTATGTAGTAGTAGTAGTAGTAGTAGTCGTCGTCGTAGTAGTAGGTAGCCACGTCTACTTTTATGAAAAAAAAAAAAGATTCCGAAAGTTGTGTCCGTAGCGCGGAATCGAACCAGGGACCGCTCGCTTCCGAACGCGCGGCGCTAGCCACTACGCCACGAAGCGCACATGGACACACGCACCACGATGACAATAAATACCCAACATTAACGAAAGACTGCGCGTTTCTAACGCATTTGTGCTAGCGCGTTACGGCCCGTGTAAGAAGCTGGTGTAAGACGCTGTGGCCTCTCCGCCTTAAGATTGAGTGCTTCGGTGTACGGCAATTAGACTTTCCCTAATTGTTTCTAATTATTCCTGACTTGACACTTAATTAGCTCCTTACTGTACTAAACCTGTGGCCAGATGTCATATGTATCATCAACTATAGGGAGAACCAACAATATCCACCTGTTTTTATTTTTTTATCATTTATTTTTAATTTCGTCCCACTTCTGTGACAAACCGGAAGTCGGTCCTTAACCGGAAGTTTATTCGCACGAAACAAGAGAGTCACTCGGTGCTCGTGCCACTAACAAGCCTGTTTAGTCAAACAATCTACGAGGTGTCATACGGAGTGGCATAGCCGTTCTTAGAAAACAAAATACGACAGCTTCGCTCATAGTGCGTAACAGTGACGTCATAGGTGGCACAACTATGCGCAGTAAGCCTTGTATTAACAGCGTTGATAGTTTGACGAGCTTGCATGGATGCCTTGACACAAAACTGTGCTTCAAGTATGTACAGGGGTTAAGCGGGGAAATAGACGAGGGTAGACCTAAAACAGAGTTAATTAAAAAATGGAACTCGGTTCAAGTGATAGTTGACGTCGATCAAAGGGAACATCTTACTGGGCTAGTTTTGGGGAAAATAGGGCGAAGTCACTGGGTGCGGCAGTTTATCGCGTAACGCTTTGCGTGTCAGGAGTACGAGGGGTGTCGTAATTTCTTTGACTAGACTACCTTCGAGATCGGCCCACATTCACTAGCGGCGCATGCCCATGGGAATTGCCAACATTTTAGATGTACAAAGTACAAGTTGCTCGCAGAGCAGAAGCCGCAACCCTCCCTCCCGCGCTGCCTTCCCGCTGTCCTCTTTTCGCGTGGGAGATTGAGCCGCCAGTTCCCCTTGCGCCCTATCGCAAGATAAGCATTTGGTGCCGCAGCTAAACGTCGCCTCTCCACCCTCCCGTCCCCCATGGCCTTTCGCGCGACGGAAGAAGTGGCGTTTGCTCTCCGCCGTGCGTTCGCTCACCGTAAAAGCGCGCGTCCCTCACGCGCTTTCACACGCACATACAGCATACGGCCAATGAGAGTTTTTTTAGATGCGAAGCATCTTATGGTCGGGGCTATGTCACTCCCTCCCTCCCTCCGCCGTGCGGCGTCCACACCCGCACCGCGCATGCGCATCCTCCTCCCCCTTATCTCCTCTCCTTGTCTCATCTCTCTTCTCGGCACTCATGCGCATCCTCCTCCCCCTCCTCTCCTCTCCTTGTCTCATCTCTCTTCTCGGCATTCATGCGCATCCTCCTCCCCCTCCTCTCCTCTCCTTGTCTCATCTCCTCTCTTCTCGGCATTCATGCGCATCCTCCTCCCCCTCCTCTCCTCTCCTTGTCTCATCTCCTCTCTTCTCGGATTGGCGCTGAGCCGTGCTCCCTCAAGGGCTGCAGAAGATAGCGCCAACCTTTCCCTTTCCCTCAAGAACCACTTACCTACCTCTTCTCGGCATTCATGCGCATCCTCCTCCCCCTCTCCTCTCCTTGTCTCATCTCCTCTCTTCTCGGCGTTCATGCGCATCCTCCTCCCCCTCCTTTCCTCTCCTTGTCTCATCTCCTCTGTTCTCGGCATTCATGCGCATCCTCCTCCCCCTCCTCTCCTCTCCTTGTCTCATCTCCTCTCCTCTCGGCCTTCCTCCTCTCCTCTCCGACGTTCCTCTCCTCCCCGGATTGCGCAACGAATGGCAACAGCTGCGGCTCCGCGCGCGATAATGCGAAGCAGCTTAGGTTAGAGGCGCGACGGTAGGCGCCCCAGAGGCACCGGCAACAGTCACCAACGCCGCGCGCGTTCGGTGCGAACGCGGGCAAAACGCCGACTGCGTCGACAACAGTTCTGCGCTTTGCCGGCGCTGCTGCATGTCCAAGTTTATACAGTTGATAAAACTACTATCCTTACTTCGTATAGCTCTCTATTAATTTGCTATCGTAATTGATGCTTCGCCTTTTCGGTGAAACTGCGACATTTTCTGCCGCAGCTACCTACAGGACGTGTGTTTAACAACACCGTGTTCTTGCACGGGGACGTACGTGTCAGACCATTTCAACCACGTGTGGGCCGTGACTTTGAACAGCGCGGAAGCAACGAAGCGGATGGTTGACTTGAAAGAGCTACAAGTTAAAAGGCGACGGTGTCTAATCATAGACCCACAAGACCACCAGGTCAGGCTTAGGCTACACTGGCGTCTGCACGGGGTGGACGACGAGGATGTGCGGACGGCGTTGGCGGCTTTCGGCAAGGTCACCGAGAATACCCGAGAGCGTTGGCGAGGGCAAAGTGTGAGTGAAAAGGGGTCCACAACACGTTGAGTGCTCCTCAAGCTCAAGCCTGGCATGAAGGTAGATGACCTGCCTCATCAAATCAGGGTAGGCGGTGAACTGGCTCTAGTGGTGGCACCGGTGCACGCGATGCAGTGCTTTCGCTGCCGTGGCGATGTCCATGTACGCCGTGATCGCAAAGTGCCGCATTGCTCGCGGTGCAGGCGGTTTGGACACACAAACGCACAGTATTCGCACCTACGCCACAATGACCGGTCCGGGCGCTGGAGTTCAATCGTCAGAGCATATTATGGACATTGTTGAAGCAGAGGAAGCGGCCAAAAGTATACCGGAGAACCAGAAACGCGGGCAGAGTCCAGCAGCGAGCGGCGATCGACTGGGTGCCCGGCGAACAACACGAAGGGCCTTTAGTGAGCTCAGCCGTAGTAGAGAAAGAGGTAGAAGAAGTAGAAGAAGCCACCAATGCTCCGGAAATGAACGAGGTTCGATGGGGCATGCGCAGAGACACACTTATAATGATTTACCGCATGTATATCCGGCCAATACTAGAGTTCGGCTGTGTGTTATTCTCTGGCTCCCCTGCTTATAAACTACGTCCACTACTTTTGCTGGAAAGGGAAGCACTTCGCTTATGTCTGGGGCTGCGAAAGTTTGTAGCAAACGCCGTGCTCTACAAGGAATCACGACTTCCTTCCCTAGAAATGATATTTAAAATACACTCACTGTTCAAACATTCATAAGGCTCTATGAATCACCAATGAGAAGATCCCAGTCGATATTTATTAGTCAACCAGCTTTATTTTTTGGAGTCTCCTGGCCTCGGTTTCACACGCCACAGGTGAATAAAACAGAATCGTTATTAAGTCCGTTAAATGTACGTTTAAATGATTTAATAACGGTAAGCAGTATCCAAAATTCAATGGTTATTACTTATGATAACATATACCCCAACCATGCGAAGCAACTTCCCTGGCATATTCTTAACGGCTTACTCCAAGATCACTTGGGCAAGCTCCAAACAAACGTAATTACAGCTACAGATGCTTTGCAGAGTGAAGAAAAGGCCGGGGTTGGAATTTTTTTATCTGCATTAGATTGGTCTTTTTCTGTTCCGCTCCCCGACTACACTCCAATATTTCTAGCGGAATTCCTAGCTGTCGTCTTAGCTTTGCGTAAGCTAAAGCCTCCCACAACAACCGCGGTAGTATTAACAGACTCTCTATCCTTGTGCACCTCACTTACTGCTCCTGGCGAGTCGCATATAGTAAAAAATTTGCACTCATTGGTTACAAGTCATTTGCGGAATTTGCTATCAGTATGGGTCATCATCATCATCATCATCATCAGCCTATATTTATGTCCACTGCAGGACGAAGGTCTCTCCCTGCGATCTCCAATGACCCCTTTCTTGCGCTAGCGTATTGCAACTTGCGCCTGCGAATTTCCTAACCTCATCATCCCACCTGACTTTCTGCCGTCCTCGACTGCGCTTCCCTTCTCTTGGTATCCATTCTGTAACCCTAATGGTCCACCGGTTATCCATCCTACGCATTACATGGCCTGCCCAGCTCCATTTCTTCCGCTTAATGTCAACTAGAATATCGTCTACCCCCGTTTGTTCTCTGATCCACACCGCTCTCTTCCTGTCTCTTAACGTTACTCCTAAGATTTTTCGTTCCATTGCTCTTTGTGCGGTCCTTAACTTGTTCTCGAGCTTCTTTGTTAACCTCCAAGTTTCTGCCCCGTATGTTAGCACCGGTAGAATGCAATGATTGTACACTTTTCTTTTCAACGACAGTGGTAAGCTCCCAGTCAGGATTTGACAATGCCTGCCGTATTCACTCCAACCTAATTTTATTCTTCTGTAAATTTCTTTCTCATGATCAGGGTCCCCTGTGAGTAATTGACCTAGATAAACATATTCCTTTACAGATTCTAGAGGCTGACTGGCGATCCTGAATTCTTGTTCGCTTGCCAGGCTATTGAACATTATCTTTGTCTTCTGCATATTCATCTTCAACCCAATTCTTGCACTTTCTCGATGAAGGTCCTCAATCATTTGTTGTAATTCCTCTCCATTGTTGCTCAATAGGACAATGTCATCTGCAAACCGAAGGTTGCTGAGATATTCGCCATCGATCCTCACTCCTAATTCTTCCCAGTCTAAGAGCCTGAATACTTCTTCTAAGCATGCAGTGAATAGCATTGGAGAGATTGTGTCTCCTTGCCTGACCCCTTTCTTGATAGGTATCTTTCTACTTTTCTTGTGGAGAACCAAGGTAGCTGTGGAATCCTTGTAGATATTTGCCAAGATATTCACGTATGCCTCCTCCACTCCTTGATTACGCAATGCCTCTATGACTGCTGATATCTCTACTGAATCGAATGCCTTTTCATAATCTATGAAAGCCATATAGAGAGGTTGATTGTACTCCGCAGATTTCTCGATTACCTGATTGATGGCATGGATATGGTCCATCGTAGAATATCCCTTCCTGAAGCCAGCCTGTTCTCTTGGTTGACTGAAGTCAAGTGTCGTCCTGATTCTATTGGAAATTATCTTGGTGAATATTTTATACAATACTGAAAGCAAGCTAATGGGTCTGTAATTCTTCAATTCTTTAACGTCTCCCTTCTTATGGATGATAAGTATAATGTTGGCGTTCTTCCAGCTCTCTGGTACACTTGAAGTTGTGAGGCATTTCGTATAAAGGGCCGCAAGCTTTTCAAGCATGATATCTCCTCCATCTTTGATTAAATCTACTGTTATTCCATCTTCTCCAGGCGCTTTTCCCCTGGTCATGTCTTTCAAGGCCCTTCTAACTTCATCGCTAGTTATAGAAGGAGCTTCTGTATCCGGTTCATCACTATTTCGAATGGAAGAAGCTTGGCTGTTTTGGCTACTGTACAGGTCAGTATAGAATTCTTCTGCTGCTTTTACTATGTCATCGAAATTGCTGATGATATTACCATGCTTATCTTTCTGTGCATACATCTTGCCTTGTCCTATGCCTAGTTTTCTTCTTACTGATTTCATGCTGCGTCCATATTTTACGGCTTCCTGAATTTTTCCCACGTTATAATTTCGAATATCCCTTACTTTCTTCTTGTTGATCAGTTTTGACAGTTCAGCGAATTCTATCTGATCTCTTGAGTTGGACACTTTCATGTTTTGTCGTTTCTTTATTAGGTCCTTTGTTTCTTGGGAGAGCTTCCCTACAGTATGGGTACCTGGCCACAAAGGTATATTTATGAATGAAGCGGCAGATAGCCTGGCAAAGGCTACTATTACAGGCCCTGTGTGTTCCCTTCTTCCAACGACGGGTTTCATAACGTCTGCCAGGTTTAGAAGATACACTCTTATGGCATGAAAATCAGATCTAGCATCATCCACCGAACTGCACCACTTACAATTCCCTTGGAGCAGGAACTTTTGCAAATCCAGACAATCAGAAGTGGCATTAACAAGACTGCGATGTCGAGTCCCCCGCTTAAATTTCTACATGCACCGATCTGTTCTGGCGATTTCCCCTTCGTGCCATTTCTGTAACGCAATCGAAACGATCGACCATTACTTACTGAAATGCGGCGTTTCTCCTCCCTAAGAAAAAGGACATTGCAAATTGCAATGCGACAGCTCGGCCTGCCATTGAACACTCCGGAACTGCTGTCTTTCGGAGCTTCTGTGCTTGGACACTCACACAGGAATGTATGCATCGCCATAGAGAAATTCATTGTTGAATCAAACCGGCTCCATTGTTAATAATATTATTCCATTTATCATTACCTTATTGCCTCTTGTACTAGTATGCCTACTTCTTATTGTCCACTGAATCGTATTAGAATTTATTCGCTTTAGTATATTTACCAAAATTAGACATTTGCTAAATTTATTCACTTAGCACGTATATAAAATCGGCCCGACTCTTGGACGATCCCCGCGAGTGGGTATGCGCCAAAGATGATAAGGTCATCATCATCATCAACGAGATTTTGGAGTTTTGGAGAACGCACCTGCAGTGAGCGGCGCCCGCTTGACCAGCTTTGGTGCCGCAGCGAAGCGCGGCCATGACCAGACAGACAACGCGTCAGCCAGCAGCCACGAAGAGCCACCAGCAAAGGCGGTCCAGGGTCGGAAGAGTAGCCTTAGACCACGGCCCAATGTGGCTACGGTGTTGGGCTGCTGAGCACGAGGTCGCGGGATCGAATCCTGGCCACGGCGGCCGCATTTCAATGGGGGCGAAATGCGAAAACACCCGTGTGCTTCGATTTAGGTGCACGTTAAAGAACCCTAGGTGGTTCAAATTTCCGGAGTCCCTCACTATGGCGTGCCTCATAATCAGATCGGGGTTTTGGCACGTAAAACCCCATAATTAAAAAAATGTAGTGGACAGAAATCCTTGTGACAAGCCCCCTCTGATTGAAAGCGAGGCCGTTCAATGGGACGGCTCCGGAGGCTTCTAGCATGGCGCTAGACGTGAAAGGTAAGCGCCATGCTCCGGGGCCTACCTCCACTTGTGATCAGACATGGCTTCCGAAACTTCCCTGTGTTTATCTACTTTAACCGTTCGAGGATTGGCTGCTAAGAGAAAACAGAGTTACATATATCGCTTAATGACTGATCAGCACCTGGATGCCATCCAGGAAACAAAAATAGCAGGGGAGGAAGATATCGCGAGCATGGCGCAGTGTTTCACGTCACGCCATTACGCCGTAGTCAGCCATGCAAATGGGGCGTCAGCTGGATGTGTGCTTTTTGTTTAAGAACTGTCGGGATTGGTTATGCAGGGAACTGTTTCGTCTCCGACAGGAAGGCTGGTTTTATGTGATTTTTTGTTGTGCAATAAGTAATGGCGGATTTTGCGTGTTTACGCCCCAAACGAAGTTGACGCGAGAGAAAATTTCTTCGCGAATGTTAAGCAGTGTTTGAGTTCACAGAAGCGCGTTGTTTTAATGGGCGATTTTAATCGCGTGTTGAATGGGTGCGATAAAACGAGCTGGAGTGCTTTCAGAGACAAAAGCACAGATTTGTTAACAGACATAATCAAGGAATATGACTTGGATGACGTGGCTGAATGCCTGCAGACGGCTCATGGCGTGGAGTATACGCACCTTCATGGCAGTAGCCATGCTCGCCTCGACCGAATTTACGTTTCATTGGACATGATTCCGAAGTGTATAAATTATAACGCAGTACCAATGTCATCTTCAAACCACTGCCTTGCCTGATAGGTACGAAGAAACAAAGCTGCAGTTTTAATCGGGATTTATGGAACATAATGCGAATCCCATAAGCGACAGAACTTTCATTGGTACAGTAAAAAATAAAATAAGTGAAATAAACTTTGGATATGCAAGCAATACGAGAGAACAGTGGGAATGGTGCAAACAGAACATTAAAATGAAGGCTCTTGAAAGGTGAAGCTTCATAATATATGAAGAAAGAAAGAACGAAAGCGCACTAAGAACAATTCTCAAGAAATTGATTTCACTTGAAAATAGAACGCCCGGTGCATTTAAAGATGATGTGCAAAAACTTAAACAGAAGCTCCAAGTAATAGAAGAGGAGAAATGTCGTGGTGCAATCGTGAGGGCGAGAGCGGAAGCACTAACCGCAGGGGAAGTGCCAACGGAAAGGGCGTTAGGGTTAGAAAAGACATACGCCAGTCTAAATCAAATTCTCGAGATTGAGTGGAACGATTGAGCAGATGTGTTTCTTCAGCATTACCAAGCGCTCCTTTCGCTCCGAAATGTTGACGTGGATAAGTTTAAGAACGCTTCTTCGGGTGTCACGCCGCAGCTGGACGATGAAATAAAAGAAAGTTTGGAGCAGCTATATCGGAGGAAGGAAATTATCGAGCTATAGATAACCTAAATATGAATAAATCACCCGGACCTGACGGGTTGAGTGCATCTTTTTAGAAAGGCCTTAAAAAAGAAATTACCCCAGTCCTTGCCGCAGTCTTTAATGAGGCGTATGAGCTTAATGTGCTGCCGCCGTCGTATCGCACATCTCATACAGTCCTCCTCCCGAAAACAGATCAACCGGAAAAACTAAGGCATGCCCACGTCATACAGACCCACCTCATTGACAAACGTTGACTACAAGATCTTAATGAAGATCTTAGCAGCCAGGCTTCAGATTGTTATGCCCGAAATTGTAGGCGACCATCGAACTTGTGGTATAAATGGTAGTTCAATTCTAAACAACATTCATAAGGCTAGATGTGTTCTGGAGTGTTGTGAAGCCATGTAGGTTTGTGTCGCGGTTCTCCAGATAGACCTCGAAAAAGCATTCGACTGTGCTTTGCATGATATTTTGTTAGCTATATTAGAACACATCAATGTCGGCACTGTTATCAGACAAGGTGTAGCCATGGCGTACCAGAACTGCTCCACACAATTAATTGTGAACAAGACGATGGGAAAGCCAATTAGTGTGCAACGTTCAGTACGCCAAGGTTGCCCTCTGAGACCTCTCCTGTTCTATGTATATATTGAAACACTGCATCGCTCCATGTGGCAGAATGGTGTCATTCAAGGTTTTCGCCTGCATGCGTCAGAAGTTAAGCTTTTGGCGTATGCAGAAGGCGTAGCTCTTTTCTGTGAAAACAAAGAAAGTGTTATTGAAGCAGTTAGAGTGGTTAAACAATTTAGTAACATCTCTGGAAGTCCTGTCAATTGGGGAAAGTGCCTGGGGTTTTGGCACGGAGAGTGGCCTTCGAACCCGGACACTTTTGCCAACATTAGGTGGGAAACTACTCCGGTAAAATATCTTGGTGTGCCGCTTGAATTTTAGAAAGATAATGATCGGTATTGGCCACAACAAGTGAAAGAAATGTGTGAGAAGGTGGACAAATGGAAAGTGGCTAGTCTGTCCATCTTCACCAGAGCAACAATGTGTAATTTGTTTTTCATCAGTAAACTTTGCAATGGTACGCAATGCAGGTGTTATACTGCTCTCGGGTATACATTCACAAATTTCACCGCTTATTTGCCGTGCTTTTGTGGGCCTCGAGTTGGGAGAGGTGTAGTCGGACTACCCTGTTCAGGCACATCAAAAATGGGGGAGTAGGTCTGGGACACCTCTTCGTGCGTCAGCTCGTAAACAGATTTATATTTTTTCGGGATGTCAGGGACCCTTTCTTGCGCACTGTGTGTCAGATGAGAATGAGCAAAGTGCCACCAGATTTTATTGCTGCCACAAACAGTATTCCCGGAACGCTTACGGGGTTTTTTATGGTGGATCCACACGACGGACGGCTCCGCAAAAATCTGTTGCGCGGACGGTTATTCCGCCGCCCATCCGGCAGCAAAACGCATCCAGACGACGGACGGGGTGAGCAGACGACCGCGCCTGAAAAATAAACATGGCGGCATCACCCGAAGCTGCTGCCGTCCGCCTTGAACCCATCAAGTCGTCGTCATTCACTGTGTGGCCCGTAATTTTCAAACTGACGCTTGTATTTGCTCTAAATTTGTGTCCAGAACCTTCGACAGCTCAGTATTCGTGACGATTGGGCACCGTTTCCGAGAGCCATGCTCAAGTTCTTGGCCTGTAGGCTTAGAGTGGCTGTATTGGCTGAACATGGCCTCGAAGACGTTGCGGCGTCCCAGGCAGATCTCAAGTTGCGCTTGTTGCCAGACCTATAGAGCACCGTAGGCTAAATCCGCAGCATTCGACTGCCAGAATCCGGATGCGAAAAATAGCTCAGCATTTTTCGCCCGTGCGGGTCGCGGACGACGCGCGGACGATGCGCGGACGGCATGAATCCGTGACGCGTAGTCACATGATGCATCGTCCGTCACGGAAAAGACGGATTTAATCCGTCGTGTGGATCCA